>NW_026863768.1:0-63394 GCF_026571515.1 Ruditapes philippinarum | reverse complement strand
TAATTTAATTTATTATACCACGGTGTATTTTGTGTTTATTGCATCCATATATTAGTTTGTAGCCGATTTGAGTATGATTTCTCATAAACTTTTCTGAGTTCTGATTTAGTCCATAAAAATTCATTAGGCGAAATATTTTAGACACATCTGAAAATTCTCACATGATAGTTGTAGCTCTCTATTACAGAAGGGTCAGCTTTTAAGACTATCAGTATGGGGAATATGGTCGCTTAACAGGCCAAAGGATTTTAAACAATCTGAATTTTCCTCAAAGAAAATTGATCGACTCCTTTTTTGGCAGAAATGGCATTTAACGACTTCTCATGGAGAAATGTGTAGATATACTTTGAATCATTCCGTTATAGAACTTTTATTCAGCCATTCCTAGGGTCTCTGCCGGAGGCATGCATTTAAAAGGTTTGTACTCGTGAACCAGTTGATGGATCATCAGCAAACTTTAACCTAAAATGGTCCTTTATCAATTTTGCATATTTTGGTTGGTCCCTTTAGGAGGGGGGGGTGGCCTTTAGGAGGGGGGGGGAGCTAGAGCTAAAATGGAAATACCTACACGTGACTTCCTGGTCATTGACTTGCGATAAATGTACCCTCATTTTACTTGGTCTCCAGCACTCGAACATAAAAGTAAGTTCCATCAAATTTGCGGAAATAAAGTTACATGTATTAAACCTTTTTGTAATAATATATTAATTCGACTGACGGGAACAAGATATTTCTTTACATTGTAGGTTTCAATTTGGAACATTAAATAGTTTATTGCTTCATTTTAGTAGCTTCCGATTATAACACAGTTACATTACGGGTAGCAGCCAAAGTACAGTAAAATATCACATTACGTTGCGGTACCAGTTTGGTACATGTTTTGACTGTATAAGCGGGATAAGAATTTTTGTAATGAAAGGGAAACAACTCGCACAAAAATAACTTATACACACTTGCAGAGTTCTCGCCCCGACAATACATTTACAATAATTATGTTATTTACATATAATTACCGAATACATATTTTATTTTAACATGATTGACATTCGTCATGTAATAAACTTCTCTGTAAACATATATAGTTTGCACTATTTGATGTAAATCGACTATAATTTATTTGTTACAATTTTATTGTCGAATAAAAGTTATGTTATCTTATGTTATGTTATTAATGTATATATGGATTTGAGATAGAAAAAAGATAAAAATACCTTAAAAATAATGTTAATCTAACAATTACAAGCTAGTCTTCCAACTGGGAATATTTCAATTTTAAGTCAGGCGGTGCTGCCAGCCTCCATATCTTGGAAATTGGTTCTAGTCTTATTACTTAATCTATCCTTAGATATCATCAAGGCACTCATTCACCTACCAAATATTGAAGATATCATTAAATAAATGCAAGGCCCTGTTGTCAAAGTGATAAAAAGGGAGATAATTGGGTACAAAGCATGAGACAGTTATATAACTTGGAAATGTCACGTACTTTGTATTTATAAATAAGTGTGGAAAATATGAAGACATAAGAATATATAAATTTTCAGATATATCGAACTTTTGCGGTTAACCATACCCATTTTCAAAGTGCTGAAAAATGCAATAAGTTGGAATGGTTATGTTCTTGCCCAGATCATGCACCTTGTGTTGATTAGTATGTGTATTAATGATAAAGACAATGGTACACGTAGAAGTTAAGAAAAATCCAACTTTACGATTAAGGTTAACTTATTACGGACAGACAGACAGTTCAATTACTATATGCCACGGGCTTCATAAAAATAAAATCTTGTAATATTTTGAATTTTTCCTTGTAAAAAAATCTTTCCATGAAATCTATTGTTACAAAACTTACCATAAAATGTCAGTGGGATACTGATTTCAGTTATGGCCATATACAGTAACATTTCGAAATTTTCCTTGTATTCAGCTTTTTTCCGTGAAATCTATTTTTAAGTTTTACAAGTGTGGTCATGTATGGTAATATTTTGAAATCTATTTTTAACAAATGGCATTAACAAATCTTCAAATTTATGGCCGCATATGATTTCATTTTACTATTTTACCTGATGTAACATGATATATCTTATTACCATACATTACGCATCAAATGTATTTGTTATCAATTCATCCAAAATTTCATATTGTTTGTCAGTTTCATTTTTAGCTTAACTATTTATAGAGGGTTAGCTATTGTACTCACCCGGGCATCAGCATAACATTTGGTTTAAACTTCATGCACTTATCCTCATTGATTATCTGTCATGATGAACACAGGTCCGATAACTCTTAGTTACCTTTTTACAGAGTAATGCCCCTTTTCTGCGCGCTGAGAATAGTCAGGCGTTTTATGGACATCTGTTGTTTATACTGAGATTCACTAAACACAACAGTGGTGACAACAATATTTTAAAACTGGAATAATCTACTGGAATGCTACTTGTAATAGGGAATGTGGACGGTAACTTGCTCTTTCATGTGCTGTCCATGAACAAGCTCAATCAAACCAGCCGGCATTATTTTCAATTTTGCCGTTTCGGACATTCTTCAAAAATTCTGGTTTTTTTTTTCTGTTTAATATAGCAATCTGCATACTCGAGAAAATCAACTTATATATTACTCCCTCGGTTTCATATAATGACGGTATGGTTTCATATATTGTACTTTGTATTTATATAATGGTTTCCAGTTTAATAAGGTGTTTTCAATTCATATATTGTCGAACTTATATATTATCCAAATGGTTAAATTAATTGAAAAAGAACAATTTAAGACAGCCATGGCTTTCATACAGGCAAGGTTATATTTATATCTACATGGTAAAACAAAAGGAAACACAATTACAAGCACATGACAGGTTAACATAACCATTTTCATGTTTCATCTTACTATGTTTACTTATAGGGACACATTGCACTTTATTTACTATATTGAAATGGTTCACTAATGCCAATTTTAAAATCCATGTGTTTATTTACCAACATTTTACTACGAGCTATAACGGCATTATTATGTTATTTGTAAAAAAATAAAGCTTCTTCTTCATAAAATTTTGAGCCGCGTCACGACAAAACCAATATAATGCGTTTGCGACCAGCATGGATCAAGACGAGCCATGCTGGTCGCAAACCCACTATGTTGGTTTTGTCGTGACACGGCTCAAATCTTTCAAGAATAACAAAAACAACCATTTGTGTAATTATTTGTATTAATTGTTATATATTTGTATTAAATTCACTCAATTGAAACATGACATAAATTGAATCTGTTTATTTAAGGACCATGAAAGTTTTTATTCATATTTATAATAAAACAATTTACAAATATCATATTTCAGTTGTAATAATCATAAAGACACTTTAAACATTCATTATCAATATTTATCTTATTTATACGACTCATGTTTCGACATCTTATGATGTCAGCAAAATACAAGAATATTACTCTGTAACAAAATTTCATGCTCCTTAAATGTACAACGGACAAGTTTCAGAAATTTCCTCCCTTTTGCAAGTATTAAGGAAAAATCATCATTCGGTCCTTTTGTTTTCAGTTTACCAAATGTCAAACAGAAATATTAAAACATCATCTGGTGATATGATAGTCAATCTCACTTTGTACATGTGATGTATATACATGTCAAATTGTCGAAACTGACGTTCATCCTTTATCAGGCATCTTTTCTGCGGTGTCTCCTTTTTTCTTTATGATCTGGAAAACAATAAATAGTTGCACTGATTATTCAAACCCATGATAAGTTTCGCGTAAGAGCTAAAATTCTAACAAGTCTTCTAATTTTATTTAAGAAATAAATTATCCCAAACAGTGATTTTATCGTCCAATAACATCACTGTTATGATTTCGGATGCGAGGAATTATATCACGAGGGCGTAGCCGAGTGATGTATAATGATGCGCGTCAGAACGACAAACAGTGGTGTTATCCAGCGATAAAATCATTGATTTGGATATATATTATTTCGATTCTAAACGACATAAACAAATTAATGCTGCCGTACCTGATATTAAGCTAAATTGGGTCTGATTTGTTTCCGTACTTATTTTCAGCACGTCACATTTTTAGTGGTTACGTCACGTGTATAATGATTGTCACATGTCTAAATATAGAACGTCAAACAGCTTCGGTTGTTCTATGTTCAATAGGGAAAAAATGCGGGTCGTGTTAGAATGTTATTAAATAACTGCATCACTTGAAACGCGAAAAGTAAGAACAAAATCAAATTATTCTAAATTTAAATCCATTTGATCCTATCCTTAACTAATAAAAATACAATTCTATGCTTAAAATGGTGTTTATGATATGATAAACCATTTATACAATATGATGCGAATTTTTTTAATATAAATTTTCGAATACCTAATACAATATATAAATCATTTATATACACGACATCAATAAAACATATATACTTCATAGAACGCTAAATGTGACCATATAGGCAAATTGAAATAATTTACCTTCATCTGCTTCTTTTACTTGTTTGTGTTTCTTTCCTGAATTCTGCAAACGTGATAAGAAAATAAGCATTTTTTCAACAACAGAAAAATACAACAACAATATTTTTATTTGTACATAAAGGACTCCGGCCCAAACACAGACAACAAAAACTTGTATAAAGTTGTAAAAGTGTCACACACACAAAACAAATTAGAGATAATTCCCACAGTTTTTATGGAACAAAATATCCATAACCTCCTTATTACTTTCTAGTTATGAAAGCATCAATTATGTAATATATTTATAGTATAAGTTTGGCTATTTTATTACGGTGTTGTCTAAATTTGTACCTTTATCGATTAATTCAAATACATGTATTGTAACAATTAGAAAATTTTGCCGGGACTAGGCGATGAGTTCGAGCGAATGAAGTTTAACTATAGCAGGTATGTATATTACATACCTGACTATAGTATGATAATATTTTGAAATTTTCTTATATAAAGTTTGTCCGTGAAATATATTGTTAACAAATTACCATTAAATGTCAATGGATATGGCGATTTATAGAAACATTTCGAAATTTTCCATGTATTAAGTTTATCCGTGAAATCCATTTTTTATTTTAAATTTTTACAGGTGTGGTCATGTATGGTAATATTTTGAATTATCCTTGTACCAAATTCTTTCCATGAAATCTATTTTTAACAAATGGACTTAACAAATCTTTATAAACTTATGGCCGTATCATTAAAAATGATCACGTAAAATTATGAAAATCGTAATTTAAGTAACTTTTATTTATACCAATCTTATCAATTCATTAATCAGTTCATTAATTTTGTGAAGATACAAAAAAATGTGACGTGCATTTATATGTTTTATATTAGGAACCGGGTAAAATATGTGTTATTTCACTTGCAATCTTAACTTTTCAAGATTTTGAGAAAAAAAATATTGAAATATATTTGTGATAAAAAAATTCTGTTTGGCAGCAAAGTCAAGTAGGATAAAGGATACAATTATAACTGAACTCTAAAAATGCATTTTTACGTGTTAAGACTTTTCACAATGATAATGAACCTCATTATAAAACTTCTTTAGTTTTGATATGAAAAAATAAAAAAAATATATAATAAACTGACTTCTTTACTTGCCAATAGATATATATTATGTATGTTATGATATCAAGATTAGATAACTCTTTACATGTTTAGTTGTATAGTTAATAGGATTACTTCCCTTTACTTGATATTCATTAATGCTATGTTATATATATGATCATGCCTCTCTGATACCTGAGTCATTCTCACTTGAGCTCTGGTCTTAACAACATGTATTAAATGGTTATAATAAATAGTAGAATAGTTTGAATCTTGTTATCATCCATACAACATAACATGGTGTCAGAAGTAAACTAAAGGAATAATATTGCAATAAAAGGAATTTAATAAAAAAAATATTTGGAATCGGATTTAACAAGCATTCTGGAAAGAAATTAAATTGTGCGCATCACAAACATTTAACTTTCTTCAGAGAAATCAATTAATTCTACAGCTCTACAATGGATTTAAATGGTGTACCCATTACCAACAATGAACTGGGAACAGTCAGAACCCTATGGAGGAGTTCAAAAAAGTTCAGGCAGCATGCAGAACTTATATTTAGTGGCGCATTAAGAGAAAAAGAAAGAAGTACAAGTTACTTACTTATTACTTTGGATTGGTGATAGAGGCCGCCAGATATAACTCTTACATTAACTGAAGCTCGCAAAGGGGAAAATCAATAAAAGGACAATTTTCGGATGGCAATTCAAAAACATCTACAACCAAAAAATCAAATCCTGTATTTAGTTAGATACAAATTTCACAATGAAAAACAGGGGGGAAACAGTACGATAGAAAAAAATTCATCACACGTCTAAAAAACATTAGCAAATTGATTGCCGCTTTTGATGCAGGGGTACAGAGATGATGTCCCATACGAGATCAGATAGTTATTTGGAATTACGTCGGAAAAAGTTCGTGAAAAAAATTAATCACGGAAGGCGAAGCATTGACTCTTTTGAAAAAGCAGTCAGGATATCACAGTCACATGAATACGCACAGGCTCAACTACGTGATATGACTAATTCCAAAAACATTGATGACATTCATCATAAACGTCATTCCACGTCAAAACACCAAAAACGAGACTGGAAAGAAACACAATCACCATTCAAGAGTTAGACAAAACCAACATATAACAAAATGTGGAAATTGTGGACAGTCACATCACAGCAAAGATCGATGTCTGGCAAGAGGAAAAAACTATGCAAGAACTGCCATAAATGGAATCACTATGCAGTTGTGTGTAGGTCAAACAAAAAAGTGCATGAAATTGAAACCGGAAACAATAACAGTGACAGTAACAGTGACAGTGAATTTTGTATTGGTGCAGTTGATTCACATTCAAAGGGACAAGGTATTTGTTGATTTACAGGTGGGCTCTAAAGGTCATTTTAAACAGTTTAAACTTGACCACAGGGGCATGCTGTAACATCCTTTCTGAGGCAGATTTCAAAATCCCTCAAGGTCAATACCCCCTTAAAGAAGCCAACTGTCCAAACTCCACTGCTTTACTCAGGCACTGAAATTTTTAAGGTTCTAGGAGTAGTAGATCTCCCATGCAGCTTTACAAGAAGAAATGCACAAAACTTGTTGTAGAATTTTTTTATGTTGTGAGAACAAACAAACCCTCAATCCTAGGTTTACAATCATGCCTTGACTTCAATTTTAATTCAGATTTTAATGTCCGTAGACCAGAATGAGCAAAATGAATAAAAATTCTGTCTTTAGCCGTGACTTTTCCTTGAAGTTTTTCATGGCTTTGGGAAAATTTTAACCTGGTTTGCTTGTTCGATCAAAGTAGAATCCAAGTATTCTCCAGTAATTTTCATTCCTTTCCCCGACCGCGTTCCTGTAGCTCTTCAGTAAGACAAGGTTTTTAAAATGGAAAACTTGATGCCTATGGAAAAGGCTTGGGGAATTTTCATTCCAAGGTCACCCACACCAACAAAATTGGGTGAATAGTAGGTCGTAGTCAAATAAGCCACATTTCTGATAAATTAGAATTTTGTAATTGACCCTTAAAGAACCTTTCAATAAGGCAATCCATAGGCCAAACATTATCCTACAAAAAACCTTTTTAGATGAATATTTTGCCGCAGGTTAAAGTCTGCAAAAATTTTCACAAAACTTGACTGCAAAATCAGGACTGGGTCCGTTGTTCTAGATGATAAATTCATTCATAATTCCTAAAACTACATTCAACACCCCTCAAGGTCGTTATAGGTAAATCTAAGATGTTCCCATGGGGACTGAAATGCAGCCAAGATCTTTTTCCAGCAAAAGATGGCATGAGTGCTTTAGAAGGCTTTACTTGGTTGTAGTGTCATTGTAGATGACATTCTTTGTTTATGGCTCAACTCGAGAAAGAGCATGACATAAACTTAAGAAACTTACTTGATAGGTGCCGCCAAAAGGGCATTTTGGTTAAACGAAGACAAACTTGTTGTTTGCGTCTTCTGGGAGGTTAAGTATTTTGGTCACATTCCTCTCAGCTGATGGATTGAAACCAGACCCCGAAAAATGTAGGGCTTATCCAAGAGATGGAAGCGCCTAAAGACAAGTCTGAGCTTAAGACAATACTTGGCATGATAACTTATCTATCTAGATATGCCCCAAAACTTGTCCGAGATCATTTCATCCTCTCTCAGAAATATTAAAGAAAGATGTCCATTTTTCACTGGGATGCTCCTCAAGTTCCGAGCATTTCAGAAAAGTCAAAGACATACTTACTGAGTGTCCAGGCCCAGTGTTATCTTATTTGATCCAAAATAAGGCACTAGTACTTCAGTCTGACAGTTCTCAGTATGGCTGTGCTTCTACTTTAATGCAAGATGGAAAACCTATAGCCTTTGCAAGCAAATCCTTGACCAACTCAGAAAGGGTCATGGGCCATGATTTGAGAAAGAACTTCTTGCCATAGTATTTGGCATGACAAAGTTCAGACAATATATCTACGGTAGGCACATAACTGTAGAAAACCGATCATTTACCCTTGATCAGCGTTGTTAAGAAAAATCCCTATACAGTGCCCCGGCAAGATTACAAAGGCTCTTATTAGCGTTACATGGTTATGATTTTGAGTTGCAGCACAAAGCAGGCACTCAAATACCCGTTGCTGACACATTGTCTCGGAAATATTTGCCAGATACTTATCCAGAAATTTCCGAAAATACCCAATATGCATGTTCACTTCATAACAAAAAACTTGCCATACACAGATCAAAAACTTACGTGAAGTAAGGTTCAAAAACTGAGTCAGATCCAACACTCATGACCTTGAAACAAATCATTCTTCAAGGCTGGCCTGAAAAACGCAAAGATTGCAATCCTCAAGTTCTAGAATACTGGAATTATAGAGATGAACTCACTGTTGTAGATAATATCATCTACAAAGGTCAAAGATTTGATTATTCCTAAGTGTCTAAAGATCTGAAATGTTAAATTTGCTACATAAAGGTCACCCAGGTCAGAACGTAGCTTCCGCAGGGCACAAATTTCTATGTTTTGGCCTAACATTAGCAAAGACATAGTGCAGAAAGTGCAACAGTGTTTCTGTATGTGCAGAGCATCAAAGGTCAAATTCAAAGGAACCCTTGGTTTCACATGAAATCCCTAAATACCCATGGCAGGTAATAGGTACTGATGCATTTACATTAGATAAACCAAGACTACTTGTTAGTATGCGACTATATGAGCAACTATTTTGAAGTTGACATGATTAAAAATACAAACAGTAGCACTATTATTAAGTTAATGAGAACTTGGTTTTCAAGACATGGTATTCCCCAGGAAAAATAGTTTCAGATGGTGCTAGTTATTACACATCACAAAAATTTAAAGAATTCACAACTAAATGGGACAATAAAGCATGTAAGGTCATCCACCTCAATTATCCCCAAAGTAATTTGGGCTTAGTTGAAATCATTGCGTAAGAAAGTAAAAAAAGCATTGCCTTCAAAAAAAATTGCCCAATTCAAAGATGGGACAGAACCCTCTTTGATAGCAAATTTTAGAAATTTACGTTGCTACCCCCCGCTAAGCATTTAGGTTATTCTCCCACTGAAATTTAATGGGAAAGAAAAAATTTAAGGAATTTATACCTATGTCTTTGAAAAGGGAATTTAACACCCCAAACAAACAGATTTTAAGAAATAAAGGTCACTTTCTTGGAAAAACAAAAAAATGCATTTCCCAAAAGAAAATTTGATAAAATATCAAAGGCCCCCCTTAAAACCATTTTTAACATTAGGAAGAAAATTTTTTAGGAATTCAAGCAGGGAAAAATCTTTGGGGAATCCCGTTCATTTCAAAGAAAAATTAGGACAGTCGTTCCTATTCTGTAGAAAACACCTGATGGTTTTGGTCAATATATCAGAAAACAGGCAACATCTAATGAAGGATTATTACCTGCCAAAGATAATGACCCTTCCCTAATTAAACACTGATTTAACGTCAATTTTACACAGGGGCCATTTGTAGTAATCAAGACACAGCAAGATTCCCAGGGTAAACTTTCACACCAGTTAAACCTCACCAGCCATGCCAGTGCAAGAGTGATTTAATCTGACCCTTTAATTCACTCAAAGTCCCTGCATCAACAAATAACTCTCAAAAATTGGGCCAAAACATTTTATCCAAGAAGCTTATGTAACTCTTCTTGGGGGGCAAAGGTTAAAAACCAAAAAAAGATAATTTTCAGTCTTGTGTTGTAAATTAAAATGATATATACACAATTGAACAAATAGGCATAAATTGCAGTAGTGTTTATTGTGCTTTTTTTAAACAAGAAAAAGTACAAAAAAGTTTATATTGACAGTAATGAAAGCATTTTTCGTAAGGACAAATTTATTCATAATAATTTAAATGTGTTTATCTCAAATTGATTTTAATTGATGTCAGTCTTTGACATGGACATTATTTTTATTGGCTTAATGCTTTTCTTCAGAAATAAATTACATTTATAGCGGACCAAAATGTTTATGAAGCTTCTCAATTTTCAAAAACAAAGGGAGATGGGTTTATGATAATCAAAGATTAGATAAACTCTTTACATGTTAGTTTATAGTTAATAGGATTTACTTCCCTTTACTTGATATTCATTTTAATGCTATGTTATTAAATATTGTCATGCCTTTCTCTGATACCTGAGTCATTTTCACTTGAGCTCTGGTCTTAACAACATGTATTAAATGGTTATAATAAATAGTAGAATAGTTTGAATCTTGTTATCATCCATACAACATAACAATGTATATATTGTCACACTTTTTTTACAACAATAACGTGGTCGTACGGGGGAATTCTTAAACAATCGTCTTTTCCATGCCTTCTAATAGGCAAATTGGCCATTTGCTTTAACTGTTAAAAGCTATTTTATATGATTTTCTATTTTTTTCTTAAACTAACTCGGAATTGTCTACGAACTTCTACTACATTTCTATGTAGGACGATGTTCTTTTTTGCCCTACGCAGATTGCGCATGCGCGAGAAAATACCACTTCCCGGTCAATTTTTTTCATAACAACGGACCGCGTCGTAAAAAGGTTCTATAGATATAGAGTAAATTTCGTCCAATTGACCTTAATCGATAAACTATCGATTACATTTAGCTCCTGTCTAGTACTGATCCAGATGTGTTATGTTATAACATAAAAGAGAATACTATTAGCATAAACTTGTACTGTACACAGTTTTGTTTGTGTGTGTACGCGAGCGTGCGTGCGTGTGTGCGTGTATGTGTGTGTTGTGTGTATGTGTGTGCGCACATGTGTGTGTATGTGTGTGTGAGAGTTTATTTATACACGGCTTCTCATATGGGCGCGTCCAGACATTTTAGATTTTTGAGGATAGTGCAAGATACAGATACAGAAAGATACCCAAATTCCAGAAGCTTCTGCTGCTTCTTTAGCGCGTCAAGTGTTTAAACACGGGGTTTAAGTCTTATCCGAAAGACTGTTTAGTAACTTTATTTGGCCAGCCTAGGAATCAGAACCACAATGTATCGCGCTCTTGCATAATATGATATTTTAATCATATTTCGGAAAGAAAGTACGAACACTGATATTTTCATATGAGATTTTTTCTTATAGAAGCGTATGAATTTACAACTTCATTCTTAAAAGCAAAATGACGTCATTCTAAGAATGCAATTCATTCATAAAAGGCGCGCGGGAATGACGGATTAATTTACGGTGACCTTTACTTACAGGGGGTGTTGTTCCAGCACTGGTGTAAACGGTGTATAATGCCTGTCTGATCAATATGCAAGAAGTACAACATCGTTAACAATTTTAATTTACGTGTAATGCAAATACATATTATTCTACATTTAGGTATTATGATCATATGTTATTCTTCATATTATAGGCTAGATTTTCTAAATTAATTTAGATATCTATTTCCTTTTTGCCATAAAAACATTTCATTCCTACCTTTTGTGGCTCATATTCCACTCTTTTTGTTTCCTCAACAGCGACTTTTTTACCATCCTAAAATAAAAACAGTTAAGATATTGATATTGAAATAAATATATCTAAAGAGACATTATGCCATAATTATCGTTGTCGAGTTCAGCTTAAAGAAGCCACTAGGAATTTGGGAAAAAAAGGATTTTTTAAAGGCTGCCTTACGAACGCTGGATTTTTAACCTATCCTTCGGGCTAGTGACTGTCATTGCTTTTACACATTGCATTACAGTTATTACTCGAAGGTACTCAAATGTTTTGCATGTAGAATACTGTAAAAACGAAGTAAAAATTAGAGACGATGCATGGTGATATGTCAACTGAAAGAATTAAAACTCTGAAATAAGTGTTTTTTTTGTTCTTTTTAATACGACTGTCGTTAGAAACTCCAAAGTTATTTTATCAATTTTAGCTTTGAGTTGCTTTCAACAGCCCTGTTGACACCTGTCGTCGGAATTGAAGTACAAATGAAATTTGAAGTACCACGAGGGGGGAATCTTTAAAACAAGTAGTCTCTTCAATATTAAAAGTGTGAAATTTTAATTTTAATTTTTTTTTAATAAAAAAATTTTTCTTCCCACTGTGAAAATCATCAAATATAATTTGCACAAATGTTATGAATTCAAGATCAAGAATCTCTGTGCATGTTTAAAGTTGTACAGTTAATAGGGATTACTTCCCTTTACTTGATATTCATTTAATGCTATGTTATAATATAATGATCATGCCTCTCTGTACCTGGTCATTTCTCACTTGAGCTCTGGTCTTAAAACAACATTGTATTAAATGATTTATAATAAATTGTAGAATAGTTTGAATCTTTCGTTATCATCCATTACAACATAACAACGAAATAAATGATTTTTCCACCAAAAAAAAGCAAACAATTAACATGCATATTTAAAAAGACAGAATAATGTCATTTCAAAAATATTTTTATTGTACTTAAAGTATTTATTGAAGTCAATACTGTCGCCAGCACCCTTAAATTCTATAACTCAAATATTAAAACAAATAATACACCCACTTGATTTCAGGTCTTAAACCTTTTGACCTGGAATTTGTATTTTTAGAATGAAAGGGTAATATAACTGGAAGGCTCGAATTTTGTTTGACCAGTCAATCTTCATTGAGGCAGACTTTTCCCCTGGTATAAATATTTTCAGGTTACTTTAAACAAAGAAAACTAATTAGGGATTAATATTACAAAAGTTTATTTTACCTTATATACAATTCTTTTTTGCCCTCCATTTTACAACTTTGTCCTGCCCCAAAATTTCAACAATATAGAGATGATTGAGTATTATGAAATAATTTTAACAACCTTTAAAATACTGGAACCCAAAAAGTTGATCCGTCGTTTGTCACCAGTATTGAATCAGGGCCAGTCTTCCCAAAATATGTTTTGTCTATCCAGACTCTATACTGTTGTTAGGTGATTTTTTTGTATTTTGCAATTGAAATCCCTTAGAATGTGAATGGACTGCTCCGAAATCAAAATGCAGGGAAAATTCATTCCACTAAGTCAAAATGTTACGAGTTAAACTATAATTGTAAACAATACATATATGTATATCCTTACTTATTTTACTTCCCTTCCCTTATCTTTCCTTTACTTTACTTGTCCTTTACTTTACTTTACTTTACTTTACTTTACTTTACTTTACTTTACCTTCCCTTCCCTTCCCTCCCCATCCCTATCTCTTTATTTACCTTTAATTTACTTTAACCTCCTTTTCTTTCCCTTCCCTTTCCTAAACATTATCTTACTATACCTTACTTTACTTTCCCTTTTCTTACCTTACCTTTACTTAATCTTTTCCGTCTTAACTTTTCCTACCTTCATCTTACCTTCCCTTACTTTACTTTCCCCCTCCCTTACCTTTACTAAACCTTACCTTAACTTGCCTTTACTTTACCTTACTTTCCATTTTCTTTCCTTACCTTAATTCTATTTTAATTTACCTTCCTCCTTAACTTACCTTTACTTTACCTAACCTTATCTTACCTAACCTTTCCATTAATTTCCCTTCCCTTCCCTACCATAACTTACCTTTACATTCCCTTTCCTCTCCTTCCCTTTTGCTTTACCTTACTTTACTGTCCCTTCCAATACAGTTACTTTACCATACTTAACTTTACTTTCCCTTACCTCATCTTTACTTGGCTTGACTGTATCTTAGTTTTTATTCAAGTTTACTTTACTTTACTTCACTAACATAATGCTCTAAAATACTGAACAAAAAATAACTTTCTTATGTGATAAAATGGAGATGTAGCGTTATTTTTAAAAAATCAAAATGTCAAATGAGCTACATATATTCGGGCGAACGATATATGTGTCTTTTAAAATAAATTCGGAGTAAACTCGGAGTTCACTCGTTTTGCAGGAGAAACCAGCTGACCGCGATTTTCACGTGCATACGTGCATACACGTACCAGTAGCTTCGTGTATATTTTGTGAAACTTTTCATTATAAATTTTTAGACTTTCAAGACGAAAAGAAAAAGACGTTGAAATTTTTTTATATATTTTTGATATGCCTAAAAGTCCGCAAAATTTACGCGAACGTGCGAATTGCATGCTTAAAGACACTTCCACTGAGGCTTAAAAGCCTAAAAACATAACATTTAAATTTCTTACCTAAATCAGCTGGGACATTTTAAACAGAAAATATGTGCAAGATAGTTAAGAAATATGAATTGAAACGAATTGAAAATAGTATTATTATGCTTTTCTTAGCCCGATTTGAGTGAAAAGCGTTTAAACGCTTTTCATTTTGGGTCATTTTTTACAATTTGAAAATATATTCTGGAAAAGCGAATGATGTGAAATTTTTCACAAAGATTAGTGGTCTTAACCTACATCAAATGGTAAATTTATCTGGAAAAAATATTTTCAGTCCCATCATGTCGAAAAACCTCAGTGGAGTCCGTTGAATGCTGGAATTACGATTTATGCCGCCGCTATGAAAATTGGATGTTCTACCCGTGCTTTTCGACACCTTAACCAACGTTTTCAACAGGCCGTACAGAAGATCGACCACATAGTGGACGTCAGGGCGTCATGACACGTGCCCGAGACTGCTATATTAGGATCACACACCTGCGCAATCGCTTCCAGACTGCGATAACTACTGCTGCTGACACCTGTGGTAATCATATCAACCGTATATCTGCTCAAACTGTGCGCAATAATTTGTGTTTTTGAGGCGACGTCGCCGCGTAAATTGTGTTAACTGGGCACGAACGCACCAACGCTGGCTTAGACAACAATGGAACAGCGTTCTTTTCTCTGGCGAGTCGAGGTTTTCCATTCAGTATACCGAAGAAGAATGAACGTAATGCCGACTGCTGACTACTTGAACGAAATTGTTTTTGTGTCTAATGGTTATGTCGTTGTAAATTAATTCTACCTAGAGCTACGTCCCTTATGTGTACATGAAGTACACTAGAACACAGACGCTTGGGGGTCATCATCAAGTCTCAATAAAGTACTTTATTGAGACTTGATGGTAATATATGTAAAATTGTTTGAAAACCAGTTTTATCGTTGAAATGGATGTCCCATTCGAGTTTAAATATTACAATAGTTTTGATAGAGTGTTTACAGGGGCGTATCACATTGGGGGCAGAATCTGACCCCAAAGTGTCTGTGGTTATGTGCACAGGTGATTGAAACAAACTTTTTAAAGTTTTATATGGGCTATATACTATAATAAGATAATATACATATATAGACAGGTTGTGTAAAATATTTGATGATGTGACAAGCGCCTGTGGTTATGTGTAAAGTTATTTTACTAAAATTTACTAAAATAAATTATTTCAAAATTTGAAACATTCTGCCATCTCATGTGACAAAAAATAATCTCAAACACTAAAATTTAATAACATACCTTAGGTTTCCTTTCAGACATTGTGATAACAACTCTAGCCAAAGCTCCGATATGATTTACCTAGATGTTTAATAAAAATTAATAAGAGCTTATCGGATCAGTATTAAAATATCTAATGCACGATAATACATTTACATAATGTTAACCAACATTTAAAAATGTTGCATTTCTTTATTTTAGATAATATCCTATAATTTACATAACAATAATCTCAAATATAGTATGAAATTGCATAAATTGTCTTTTAGTAACATACACAATTGGACATACATTTCATGGAAATACTTGAATCATGAAGAAAAAATATCAAACAATACTAAAATGGAAATAATATATTTGGAAAAAGCAACTCAAACCTTTCAAAATATCCTTGCGAAATGGAACGGTGAGTCCCTCCTTTTCTTTTATCCCCTTGTGGTTTCGTTACACCTCCTGCCATTGGCCAGTTTGTTATTTCAATTTCAATGATATTTTGTTTCATATGAAAGTACAATCACCTGAAAGTGCAATCGCCTGTTGCTATAAATAGATTTAAATTTAATATCATCTTGGGTAGTACCTGCATCTTTAACGTTTATAGATGTAAGGCAATTGGCATGTGCATTCAGCATTAGGTATTTAGACAAAATCATGAGAATACATTTTCGTAATATTGTTTCCAATCAATTTCGTATTGTTTTATATACAAATAAGAATGACAAAACTATATGGAACGCCATAGCTGCCTTATATTCACTCTTATCAAGTCGTGATGTCCTTTGGATAAATGGTGATGTCGTTTTATAGATGGTGCTATGGTTTTGATAGATGGTGATGTTATTTTCATGTATGGTGATGTCGTTCAGATAGATTGTCATGTAATGCCGGCTCGCCACGGCGAGCCGGTATTACGTTAGGATTTTACTGAGAAACAACCTAAAACTCCGAATCCATCCAAAAATTTAATCGAAGCTTGGCTTCCAGCTTTCTATAAAAATTTATCTATCAGGGCTAGGATCCAAAATTATTTAGCCAATCAAATTTAATCTTACATAGCGTCAAAAAACCTTCAATTTTCACGCCATATTTAAAAAGCAGCAAGTATTGTTTTGATCGCAAAGATATTATGATGATTAAAAATGTTTGTTTTCATGAATTCTTTTCAATAAATTATATAAACACTGACTTTTGCGACTTTAGCGATTTCACCTGTTCCTCTGTAGTAAGTTTTCGTTTGGTTAATTAACATAAGTGTACACCTGGTTCTGTGCATTTTTTTTCTTTTTCCTTTTTTTCCGGTCATTTTATCCTTTCCGGTATTTAGTGTATATATTTACTGGCCGGGATCCGGGACGCCCGGACTGGCCGGGATCCGGGATCGTATAAGATATAGAGGAAAAACTTTTAAACTATATTTGTGTTGATTATTGTCGTAATGAAAGGCCATTAAACGTTAAGTTTTTTTATTGTATGTAATGAAAGTTAAATTAATTAAACTTTGGATATAAATATATTTAGAGCTATTTATCAACAAACTTAAAAATCACAATACTTATAATTATATGCCTAATTAATTGGAAATATCAAAGGCTACATTCTTGAATTGGTCAAATCCCGGGATCCCTTTATGTTTTAATGCGATCCCAGCTTTTCTGAAAACTATTTTCTTGAACTGGCCAATTCCTTGGATCTCTTTATACTTTAATACGATCCCGGCTTTTCTGAAAACTATATTCTTGAACTGGTCAATTCCCGGGATCCCTATATGTTTTAATAGGATCCCGGCTTATCTGAAAAGCATCTTAGACTGGTTAATTCCCGGGATCCCTATATTTTTAATAGGATCCCGGCTTTTCTGGCTGAATTAATTGACAACTTGTGTTTACTTTAGGACTTGTGTCTGTCACTCATTCCAATACTAAATATCATATTACAACTTAACTTCGTATAAAGAGACATCTTTATGAATTCTACCTATCTAACATTTATTTGGTCAAGGTCAAAAGGCCATATAGTAAATGTGCATAGACATAGGGACTTCATTCTATCTGTTTACATGCATCTGCATATATACTCATATTCCTCTTTGTTAAACTGAGTGAAACTGGCTTCCATAACTTTATGTCACTTTTATTTTGATGTTCGCTGAAGTCTCTTCAGCTAACAGAACTGTCATTTTTACATTTAAACGCACCCCTGGAAAAAATTACGAAGCGAGTCGCTACTAGCTTTTTTAAAAGCTAACCTTGTTTAGATATATGGTGCAGTCATGTTATAAACGGTGCAGTGGTTTTGATATATGGTGATGTCATTTTAATAAATGGTGCTGTGATTTCAATACTTGGTTGAGTCTATTTGAAATATTGTGCTGTAGCACTGATCGATGGTGTTATCGTTTTTACATATGGTGATGTCGTTTTGATAAATGGCGAAGTCGAATTGATAGATGATGCTGTAGTTTTGTTAAACGGTGTTGTGAGTTTTAAAGATGTTGCTGTAATTTTGATATCTGGTGATGTCGTTTCAATAGACGGTGCTGTGAATTGGATAAATGGTTATCTCGTTTTGTAAGATGGGGCTGTGGTAGTTTCAGATGGTGTTGTAATTTTGATAAATGGTTATGTCGTTTTGTTAGATGGTGCTGTGGTTTTTATAGATGGTGCTGTAATTTTGATAAATGGTTATGTCGTTTTGGTAGATGGTGCTGTCGATTTGATAAATGCTTATGTCGTTTTGTTAGATGGTGCTGTGGTTTTTATAGATGGTGCTGTAATTTTGATAAATGGTTATGTCGTATTGTTAGATGGTGCTGTGCTATTTATAGATGGTGCTGTAATTTTGATAAATGGTTATATCGTTTTGTTAGATGGTGCTGTAATTTTGATAAATGGTTATGTCGTTTTGTTAGATGGTGCTGTCGATTTGATAAATGGTTATGTCGTTTTGTTAGATGGTGCTGTGGTTTTTATAGATGGTGCTGTAATTTTGATAAATGGTTATGTCGTATTGTTAGATGGTGCTGTGCTATTTATAGATGGTGCTGTAATTTTGATAAATGGTTACGTCGTTTTGTTAGATGATGCTGTAATTTTGATAAATGGTTATGTCGTTTTGTTAGATGGTGCTGTAATTTTGATAAATGGTTATGTCGTTTTGTTAGATGGTGCTGTAATTTTGATAAATAGTTATGTCGTTTTGTTAGATGGTGCTGTAATTTTGATAAATGGTTATGTCGTTTTGTTAGATGATGCTGTAATTTTGATAAATGGTTATGTCGTTTCAATAGACTTTACATGTACCTCATATAGACGTTATTTGACGGCTTGTCGACCCCCCCCCCCCCTTATGAGGCCTCAGGCAGTACAAAATGCCCTATTTAAGCCATAGACACTGTTTTTCGTTTGAGAAATGTTGTTAAAAAGTGACCATATTTTCGGCGCCGCCCCATCTAAATGGTACATAAAGGGGTTGTCAGAAAGGGGATGTGCCCCCTTATGTTTGGGGGGGGGGGTTGAAGGGGGCGGCAGTCCCCCTCATCACCAAAAAATTTCGGACATGTGACAGGCTTAAATGGCCTCAGGTCGATCGTAAGGTAACGTGTAACCAACGTCGAAAAGCCTTTTGCTCTATCTCAATCCATTGAGAAGTTGCAGCACTTTGAAATCAGTTTTGATGGAAAAAAAAAACAATGCAAAATAGTGATTTTTTGGCAATTTTGAGACGTTCCCCCTTTGCCAATTTTACAGGAAGTTGAAGATTGAGCATGCTGTTACATGTACAGAGGCTATTGTCCAGTCAACATTTGTGCCAATTTTCATCAGTATCGCAGCATTTTTCATAGTTCCATAGCAATTTGAACTTTTAACAGAAGGCTTTCCAATGAAAACGGCCATTTTTGACAATTTCCTCTTCAAGAAAAGGGTTAAATGTTTTTCTCTGAGATTAATAAATTAAAATTAAAGTTTAAATGTTTAACTGGTGGAAAACAAGGGAAGCAATTTTGAAAAACCTTGGAATGGGTAACTTGTGGACAATGTTTGAAAATGAAAAAATCCCGCCTGATTTTGTCTGCAAATTATCTATGCAGGCAATGAAATACTTGGGGATAAATAAATAACAGTCAAGATGTGATGAAGCTCAGATAAGAGTGTATAGAATTTGGCGAAAAATCGTCTCCATTTTTTAAAATAACCAATCGAAATGTTCCGATAAACAAACAGGTCATCTATAAATAGTTCATCATCATCGTAATAAAAAATCACAGAACCATGCATCAAAATAGTATCACCATGTATAAAAAGAACATCACCACATAGCAAAATAGTATAACCATTTATAAAAAGAACATCACCATATATCAAAATAGTATAACCATTTATAAAAACAACATCACCATACATCAAAATAGTATCACCATTTATAAAAACAACATCACCATATAGCAAAATTACAGCACCATTTATAAAAACAACAGCACCATATATAAAATGACACCACCAGGTACCAAAGTGACACCACCATATATCAAAACGAGCTCACCATTTATCATTACTGCAGCACCATGTATCAAAACAACAGCACCATATATATAATTACATCACCAATAATCAAAATGACAAAACCAGCTAACAAAACCACAGCACCATCTGTCAAAACGACATCACCATTTATCAAAACCACAGCACCATTTATTAAATCCACAGCACCATTTATTTAAACTACAGCACCACCTGTCAAAACGACATCACCATTTATCAAAACCACAACACCATTTACTTAAACTACAGCACCATCTGTCAAAACGACATCACCATTTATCAAAACCACAGCACCATTTATTAAATCCACAGCACCATTTATTTAAACTACAGCACCATCTGTCAAAACGACATCACCATTTATCAAAACCACAGCACCATTTACTTAAACTACAGCACCATCTGTCAAAACGACATCACCATTTATCAAAACCACAGCACCATTTATTAAATCCACAGCACCATTTATTTAAACTACAGCACCATCTGTCAAAACGACATCACCATTTATCAAAACCACAGCACCATTTACTTAAACTACAGCACCATCTGTCAAAACGACATCACCATTTATCAAAACCACAGCACCATTTATTAAATCCACAGCACCATTTATTTAAACTACAACACGATTTGTCAAAACGACATCAACTTTTATCAAAACCACAGCACCATTTACTTAAACTACAGGACCATCTATCACAACTACATCACCATTTATTAAAACCACATAACCATTTATCAGAACCACAAAACTATCTGACAAAAGGACATGACCACTTTAGAAGTGTTTATTTAAGGCAGCTATGGCGTTCCATAAAACTATCATACGAACATTATTTTGGTATGCAGTCATCATATTATTATATATTTTATGTGATATATCTCGTATAAACGTTCAAATAATGATTTTTGGCCTACTTGAATTAATTACACCGGAAAAATATTGTAAAATGTTGTTAAAATTGTCTTTAATATGAATTGGTGTAAATGTTCTTGAATTGTTGCGCACAAACAGACGTTTAACTAAAATTTAACTAAACGGCTTGGGCGCGTGTATTTTTATGTGTTTTTTCCCTTCTCCTTTACCTAAACCTATACCCGTTTTCTGTAACAAATTGCCATTTTAAACTGAAAAAAAAAAAATATTAAACGAATTTCCAAATTTGATAATGAGATAAAATGTAAGACCAGAATTATATATAAAAGAGATATGTATAAATTTTGTTTAAATTATCTGCTCTTAAATTAAGAATTTCAAATTCAATGATAAATAAATAAAATGCCAGATAGGTAACTCCATTTTTTTCTTTTTTTTTCTTGATCCCGTAAATTCTTTAGCAAAGTTTATTCTGTCTATCTGTAACTGTAGCATACGCTTTTATTTTTTTTTAAGTTTTTTTGTCATGACGAAACTAGAGATAATTTTTCGAGATAAATGTTAAATCTAGACCAATAACTTGTGAACAAAATTTCTAATATTTCTCTTACTCCTTTTTTCTAGAGTTATCATTTTAATTAAGCGTTGCAATGCCTTTCAGTGAAATCGAACTAAGAATAACACATGATATGTAGTCAATGAGGTCAATATTCTTAGTACATTTCTTAATTATCTTTTGAATATCTTTTTGTTTTAAGTGCCCCAGCTGATCTATGTAAAACTCTTGTGAAAAAAAAATAATTGTGTTTTGGATTGTTTATAGGTCAGTGTAGCAATACCACGTGACATTGACGTCATTTTCGGCATCATTTCCAAGACAAATATTGCTCGATTCGGAAAAGAAAATAGCCGTAAATATTTTATTTCTGTACCAATTTCTTTGGGATATGCACCAGTCTACGGGGGAAAATATAAGCTTTCCACAGAATATTGAATCTTTGTCAGTTTATAAGCCGTTTTATCAAACACTTTGCATAACCTTGGAAGTTGCTTGTATTAGAGCGGGCTTCAGTTGCAAGCTATTTCGTTTTCTGGCGTTATCTGGTCTACGCCATGATTAAAAAGTCAGGTTTACATCAACAGGGAGTACGGAAGGTAAAACTCTACCTAAATATGTTCATATTTTTATTATGAATGACATAAATCTTACATTTTTCTTCAATTGTCAATTCTGGCACCAGTTCCAAGTCGAAAAAAAGGACTACAGTTTAAAGCAGATTTTAGAATCCGTTGCAAATGCGAAGCAACATGCCTACCATTCTCTTTCTACAATTTAGTTTTTCATTGTTGATCTTTCATAGAGAGATTGTGAAAAAAACTAATTGTTCCTTAAAGCAATAACACTTACTTGTATCGCAATATTGCACGTCAAATCACGTAGATTAAGTCCTGTCGGAAAATAATATTTTGGTTTCGTTTTGAAAAAGTATTGCTCATATTATCTTATGTAGTAAAATGTATTTTATTCAATTTCACAATGGCGAAATTGAATAAAATACATTTTACTACATAGGATAATAAGAACGAGAATGAACGCCTTGTGGAGTAAACAAAGTAGAAAATAGTAAACAGATAAATGATCTTACAAACCAACAGCCATCGATCACAGTCAAATTTCTTGAAACAAAACATTCAAAAAGACGGAAATAACAATGATTATAAATAATTATATAAATATTTACATTAACATCTGTAATAGCAACATCGGCAAGATCTATGACTGGGGTCCATATGCCACTGATGCGTCCATTGAATAATTGATAGCTAACATAAGCTTAGTAAAATTACGATTACATTTGAAGAGTATATTCAATTTTTATCCTTCAACTTTCAAATGACTTACTTCTGTATTTACATATCAGATAATTCACTGCTTTAAACTGTAGTCCTTTTTTTCGACTTGAAACTGGTGCCAGAATTGACAATTGAAGAAAAATGTAAGATTTATGTCATTCATAATAAAAATATGAACATATTTAGGTAGAGGTTTGCCTTCCGTACTCCCGGTTGATGTAAACCGGCCTGACTTTTTAATCATGGCGTAGACCAGATAACGCCAGAAAACTAAATATATTAGCTTGCAACTGAAGCCCGCTCTAATACAAGCCACTTCCAAGGTTATGCAAAGTGTTTGATAAAACGGCTTATTAACTGACAAAGATCCAATATTCTATGGAAAGCTAATATTTTCCCCCGTAGACTGGTGCATATCCCAAGGAAATTGGTACAGAAATAAAATATTTACGGTTATTTTCTTTTCCGAATCGAGCAACATTTGTCTTGGAAATGATGCCGAAAATGACGTCAATGTCACGTGGTATTGCCACACTGTAGGTGATGTAGTGAAACTTACTTTGATATATAATCAGTTTGGTCACACTTATTGCTTATTTTTTGATATCGAGACATTAAAATACATTTTAACTTCAGATGTGGAGAAATATTCGCCAAAAGTATATGATGAAATGTCATTGATTTCTATGGTGGCTGATTTGTGTCGTTCGTGCTTTCGCCCCGCGATCCCGCAAAGCAAGAAGTAGAGAAAAACAAATCAAAATGGCGGGGGCGCGGGCGAAAACGAGCTAATTAGCGGGTTTATTAAATAAGACTTCGCCCTGCAGGGTTTAAGAAATAAAGCGACGGGGTGCTGAGCAAAAAGACGCTATTTAGCGAGGGCGAGGAGTGAAGTTTAATAAATAACAAATTAGATAGTAAAGGTATTCATGGTAATATGTTACAGGCAATACCAGTCATTATATAACTCAGTTTCATCTTGTGTAAGGATAAATAGCCTTATACAACAGAATGGTTCCATGTGAAAAATGTGGGCTCCGAAAGGGTTTTCGTTATATCCTTTACTGTTTAATTTGTTTGTAGATGATATTGTTGTAAAAATTAAAGTTATTGGTAAAGGAATTGATATAGATAATGATAAGGTTTGCATTTTATTATAATTTATGCAAATGATTTTAACAACTTATAGGTTCTTAATTTATTACCACCATTCCCATTTAGACTAACATTCCTATTAAGCTTAGCTATCCATTCATCTTTATATAATGACATACAATTTGGAACGATTATTTCACAAAAATACTGTTTAATTTGTTTAAACTTAGATGAGACTGTTACACAACCACGTGCATTCTCTACTCAATTTAACTTTTCCATATGATTATCAAATATAAATTGCCAGTTTTTACACCTATTGCTACTCTTGCGCAAGCAAGTAGAAAAGATCTTATAATTAACTTCAAAAAAATATATGCCATTGTTGACTTACAGATCTCCATTGTTTCACATGTGTAGACTACCTATAAAACTACTGTAGGTGTATACCGCCCTACACCCAGATAAAAACGCATTGCCCTATTCTGTATCGCATCAATGCAGGAAAATGACTTATTATCCCAAATAGAAGCACCATATGAAATGACTGGCCAAACCAATGAATTATACAATTTAACAAAAACATCATATGGCATGGACCCTAATGCTTTTGATTTGGCAATAAGTAACCCTAGTGCTCTACCTGCACTTTGAGCTATACATTAAGCGTTCTTATTATAATCAAGAAACTCATCAAGTAACAGACCAGTATTGTCCTACAGTTTTTAGACTATGCTCGCCACATGTGAAAACAAATGAGGATCTGCCGGCCGACTGCGACCTGAAGTGAATAATGTTGCTCTTATCATGATTTACTATCATAGCATTTGATGTACACCAATTTGACACAACATTAAGCATAAGTTGAAGATCATTTTCAGTTTCAGCTACAAATGATTATAAAACTGAACATTATTGTAGACTATATTTGCCACGTAAACACATGTCTGCACTAGCGAAATTCAGATGTGGAGTAGCTCCCAAATTAAAGCTTGAAGCTGGTAGATATGAAAATATTGCTGTTGACAGTTGATATGTCCAATATGTAAAATTACAGTTAAATGTGAAAAACATGTATTATTATCTTGTAATGCATATGAGCACATTAGGTTACCTATGTTAGAAAAAGCTCGTAACTTAAGGCCATAATTTGTTGACCTCTCTGATGAAGATAAACTTGTATTTATTCTCTCCAACAATGATATTTCTAAAGTCACAGCCAAAACCTGTTACAATATTCTTCAACTCCGCTACAATTTATTGTACATGTAAGGTTTTTCAGACCAATTAGTGTTTCAGTTTCTTTTTTAATAGTCGTTTAACATCTATTAGATGATCTGGTGCTTATAATACATGCTAGTAAATTGTATTGTACAAATGTAACATATCTGTTTTTAAACATGATAAGTTGTTTTATCTACTAACGTATAGAATATCACCATTGACCAGTCATCCATGGTCTGACCACGGGTGATATAGTTTTAATTAATTTGTGGAATAGTGTCACTTTTTACATACTCAGAGATTTATTACCAAAATATCTTATAGCATTTCTTCCTTTTTTTAAAATTGAAGGTCAGTGGGGATAATCTAACTTTTATGATGTAAAATGTTCTTATAATGGTTCTTTTTACTGTTATCAGTTGGAACCCACTATCAATTGTATACGGATAAACATGATATATGCATGAAAGTATAAATATCAGGGATTTTACTACTTAAAAATTGTCTTTATCTACAGTAAGTTATGAAAGTAACATCAACTACATGTATTGAATGTTAGAGAAATTGCACAGTCTAGCTTGTACACTGACTTCAATGATTGAGAAGTTATTTACTACCGTGTATCAGAAAAACTAAACATAGCCAGGTGTCTCTATTGTTATGCAGATGGGTCTAAGAAGTCTTTTTCCTTGTTATTTTTATTTTGTTTCACCATACCTCAACATGAAATATAATCAGGGAAATATTATTCAAAATGATAGGTATGAGGATAATACAAACACACTAGCTTTAATGTTTTAGTGTAACAATAAGTTATCGTGTTCACAACTAAATTGTAGTATCGCGTGATCGTTTAAGTCCTTTAAAAATATTACCGATTGCGCATTATGTCAATGTTTAAGAAAATAATTTTTATCTTTAACTGTTTTTCTCAACTCGTTTGTTTCAATTTTCATCCGAAATGTTAAAGTTATTTCAGTACATTCACACATAAAAGCATGTTGGTATATATAATAAGACTCGCCATCAGAAGTCGGTGAAAAAAAAGAATATCTTATTATCTCTTAAATAGGTATACATTGTTCTCATTTATATTTATCTATCTTTTATATCTATAGATGAGACTACGTATAATGACGATCATATGTCATTGTTTGCAGTATGTTGCGATTTATTTCTATAGTCAATAAAATAAGACAGTAGAAGTAACATATTGACATATTTTTAGGTCAAATAAACATAAGTTGACTATGATTTGGGAAGATATATGTGGTCAATAGTTTTGAATGAATATAAGATGAAAGAATGTTACTAACTTAGAAATACTATAATGCCTTTTAACTACAAGGTTAAGTATAAAAAGGAATTACACATGGTCAACTCATTTCCGTTGTGCTACAGATGTCAAATTGCAGACAAGACTTAATTTTGCATTTAAATGTAAAAATTGAAATAAATGTTCAGTTTTCATTGATTTTGATTCTACAGGAAAGATGATTGTAATAAATTTGACTTTATATTATCATTATTTGGGTTTTGATGAGGTTAATTTGCATTATATAACATTGGTTATTTTAATAACTCAATCTGCAGAAAGAGAAATTTCCAAAGAAATTATTCATATCAAATTTTTTACATTGTGTACGTAGGTAGTCTAGTACTGGTGTTACTCTCCAGGAACGATGGTTAGGAAACTTCATTCCGTGGCTACGTAGAAAGGCCGAACATTTTTGTTTTCGGAGTCCTTCATAGAATCCGCATACAAACTATACCTCCATAAAAACTTTGATTACACAGATTCCAGACTGAAACAACGTTAGATCAATTCTCACTAAAATTGTGTATACACATTATCAAAATAGGTAACACATATTCGAATAAGGAAACATCCTCAGCATACCTAAAGAATCAATAAGCAGCTACGAATATGTTGATCGATCTATGCCCGATTTGAAATTCTCTTTTTTTCTTTTCATACGCCCGTGGGTATTTGTCGTACCGGTAGGTACGCCACTGACTAATATATTGTAATTAATAAGATATATTATACCAGGTAAAATAAAAATCATATGCGGATATAAATTTAAAGATTTGTTAAGACCATTTGTTAAAAATAGATTTCATGGACAAGGATTATTTTAAAATATTACCATACATGACCACACCTGTAAAAATTTAGAATACACGGAAAAAACTAAATACAAGGAAAATTTCGTAATGTTACTATATATGGCCGTAATTGAAGTCATCATGACTTCAAATTATTCAGGTCATCCTTTATATATCAGGTATCTGAGATCCCAAATGTTTACAAAATCTGCACAATTTAATGTCCATGCATATGATAGTGTTCATCCGTGCTGTTCTATAGAAATTAGAAACTTCGACGGGAGTGATATCGATTAGCTTATAAAATTTTGCTCATCTGGGTTAAAAGCTAACGGTGTAAGGACGATACTTTTTGGGATCAGTGAGTTGAGAAAGTCATCAAGTCATCTGGGGTCGCCAGGCGGCGCCCGGGCAATTATTTTTTGATCGGGCGATTGTCAATTATACAAAAACACCGTCCGATTTTAAAGGCACTCGGACGGGCATCGTACAGGCATCGCCCGGCGCCCGAATATACACCAGTTGCTGAAAGAGTATCGCTCGGTATCCGGGCGATTCATGCACAGACACCGGGTGGTCATTGTTTTGTCGTACGGCGATCGCGCGGCTTGACTTTTGCCTAAAAATGTAAGACCCAACCTGACATTAGTGTGGAGTGAAATATGGTTCTGACCACCTACTGATCGAATGTCCTCAATTTGCCTAAAAATGTAAGTAAATAGACCCAATCTGACCTCAGTGTGGAGTGAAATATGGTTTTGACCACCTTCTGATCGAATGTCCTCAATTTTCAGCCCAGAGGCAGGAATTGATTGGCCGCATTGGATCAGTGGGGCTTGGATTTAATATAGCCAATATTTTAAATCTTCCTAAAAACACTACAATCATGTATATGGGGCTCTAGAGATATTCATCATAGAGTGCAAATTATTAACTGACAAAATTTGAGGTACCAACTGACTAATGTGTCAGTTATATAACCTAAACATATATAACCATAAGTAACAAAATTCAATATACAATTTCATTTGTTTAAGTAACACCTATATATTAATATTTTACAACATCAGGTTAATATTTAGGGACCCAGTTTGCATACTTAAGTCCCTTGCTACCTGTTCAATTTCAGAGTCAAATTATACCTAATACTTAACTCCCCATTAAATGTAATGGAGTAGAAAACCCAATCCAAATCATCCTTAATAATTAATAGCCATATCTACATGACTTGAAGAAACAAATCCAACTAAATTCAATAAAAAATAAAAATGCTATAGCAATTTTCCTATGATTGGAAACTATTTAGTAAATCACACCAAAACATTAAAATAAGGAGGAATTTTAAATAAATCTTAACCTCCTAGGAGATGAAGCATAGTTTATTATACAATATCAACCCATTGTATTAATTAAGAGACATATCTAATTGACTAAAGTAAGAAAACCCCAAAATATTCATTGAAATCTAAAAAGGTTTTAGGAAATTTCCTATGATGCACAAAAACCTCAAATAATACACTAATTCAATAAAATTGGGATAATTTTACACAGTTATAACATCCTAGGAATCAAAACAAATTAAGATAACCAACATAAATCCCTTATATTAAATAACAGGAACATATAAATGACTAAGAGAAGAAAACCCCAACAAAATTCACTAAAAATTAACAAGGCTATGGCTATTTCCTATGATGCCTAATTTTCTGGATAAATTTCTGATTTCCCAGTCCAAGGGAGAGAACTAATGAACTTGTACTAAATTTTTATCAGATTGTTACTTTAACAGATTTAATAAACATAAACACATTAAGATAGACCAAATCTAAATCATAATATGAGCCGCGTCATGACAAAACCAACATAATGGGTTTGCGACCAGCATGGATCCAGACCAGCCTGTGCATCCGCGCAGTCTGATCAGGATCCATGCTGTTCGCTTACCAACTCTATTACAAGTAGAGAAACTGATAGCGAACAGCATGGATGCTGATCAGACTGCGCGGATGCGCAGGCTGGTCTTGATCCATGCTGGTCGCAAACCCATTATGTTGGTTTTGTCGTGACGCGGCTCATATGTTTTTCATGGCTTCTCGGAATAAAACCAATCAATAATTAGCCAAAACATGCAATGGAATAGATTAAACAGGCTACTCTCTACTTTGAAATAAACAATAAATAGCTTATATCTTCTATTTTACAACTTTTCTGTATTAATCTAATGTAAATATAACAGTTATAATGAATATAGCATATATTTGGGTTAGATATTAAACTATCTTTGATCAATTTGTACAATGTTCCATCATTGTTCATGTAATTAGACCTATATAGCATATGATAATCCTAATCGATCCCAAAATTAATAATAGAAATGACTGATTTTGGTAAGGCGGGGTTTCAGAGAAATTATATGCTTTCCATCAGGTCCATTCCATCGGGGGGGGGGGGGGGACGGCAGAAGACTGTCTCGGGCACCCCGGCGGCGTCCTGTTTTATCAGGGAGGGGGTACTTGTATCCTACATTTCCGTGGAGGGGTTCTGGTTGACTCCAGGTTCCCTTGCTAATCCAAAATAAAAATAAAATATACCATATATATCAAATAATAAATTTCAATTTTCTAAAACAATTTCTAATAAAAAACAGATTGGGGGGCGGGTTGACCTGGGCGTCCGGACCCGTTCCCAGGCTGTTTCAATATCAAATTCTGATTACTTCCAAATAATTGAAATATAGATAAACAATTATAAATACTTATCTGATACATACCCTTATAATTTCTCCTAGTAAACCAAATCAAACTAATAAATAAACTAAAATAAGTAAATTTAAATTTAACTAAGATAACTAATGTACGTGACGAATATTCAGTTTTTTTTACTTTTTATAATGTAAATAATCAAAGTTTTAACATTAATAAAATCTAAATGTTCTAAATAGTGTACAACATAATAATTATATTATACATGACTTGTTTGAGGGAGTCATAGGTCAAAGTCTTGAGCTTGAAGTCAAAATCGGATAGTAAATGGACCAATGGCAACATAACATATAATATAATACATAATAATTTATATACCACGAGACAGTGATCAACAGATAAGGCCTATTCCACCACTGTGTGTGTGTGTGCGCGCGCGCGCGTGTCTTTGTGTGTGTACGTGCGTGCGTGTGTGAGTGTGTGTGTGTCTTTGCATATGTGAGACTAAGGACATACGTCAGACAACACAGCAGCAACTGAGGACATTTTGGAACAGTGAGGACGTCCTCTGTTGGACATCACTAATATACTGTTTAAAATTCATTTTCTTCATTTTATTTAAAAAAACAACTTGTCAGCAGACTCGGTCTCAGTTGACGTTAACTTTTAAGTATGTTTTGCAGTGTGTGGACTTCTACTTTATGTCTGCCATTTTTACGGAGTTAAAATTAAACACACTTGCTTTTCGCGCAAGCGCGAGGGTCTCACTAAAAACGCAACGGAGTTTTCTTTGGCTCAACAAGCACAACAGAGATCTTTCTGCAACACATGCACAAGGTAGGTATATTTACAAAAACGTTTAATCTAATTAATTTAACAGAAGTTAAACTAATTGTTTTGAGAAAAAAGGTACATAGAGGTATTTTTACAATAATGTCGGCGTTCCCGGAGCCTTGCACGCTGCCGTCTCAAAACAATTAACGTTGACCAGAACCTTTTTACTTCTAAGTGTATAGTCTTCATACTTGGCCACAACAATCCTTGGGACAAGATCTAAAAAATACCAGAATAAACTTGACCTTCATTCATATATGACCTTGACCTTCAAGGTTAAATGTCTAAATTTTGCTTGATTTTTGCCCATTATTGCTATTTACTTTGTTTTTTTAATGGATTGTCTTTATACTAGAATACAACAATCTTCTCGGATAGACCTTCAAGTTAAAAAGACTAACCTTGACCTTCAATAAAAAATGTGTGTGTCTACTGAAATCCCAAGGGTTGTTGTGGCCAAGTATGAAGACAATACACCAAGAACTAAAAAAGTTATGATCCAGGTACAAGTTTGCGGACGGCAACGCCGCCAGGACTATAACAATACCTCTCCTTTTTTTAAAAAAAAAAAGTCGAGCTAAAAACTGTATTTAAAAGTGTAACTAAAATTAAAAACTTTCTTTAGGGATTCTGTTTTTCTCTATTTTATTGTCACATCTGTGTTATTTGTGACGTGTGGCGGCTGTAAAAAGTCTCTTCGTACATTTAATCAATGATGTTACATATTCGATCCTTGAAGATCGTTCAGCACGACATTATTGTTGTGTATACATGTTATGTGGTACTTTAAGTTTCTTCTATTTGGTCATTTTCAACTTTGGTGGTTCCAGTATTCCTACTTGAATACTGTATAATTAGCCTTAGGATATGTTGCCTGCTTTTTAAATTTGTCTTTTGACGTTTGATCTGTGATATGCAGGCTTCATAACCTCAGAGCCCCTTTCAAAATTCCATTTTATTTAGTTAAGGGTTTATGTCATACATTATCAGGGATTTTCCTGCCTAGAGCAGAACTATTTAGGGGCATTGTAGGAGACATGGCTAGGTCATCTCACCCTCTAATATTCTCTATTCTTTTAAAATCTTTGTTTTCCCATAGCTTCAGGTTTTTTCTTCCACTTTTGCAAAAATAATATGTAATTTCTGTGAAAATTTTGTAGACACTTCGGTTTCACCATGTGCATCTAAAATGCACCAAAAGCCACCAGTTAACATGCCAATTTCATTTTTTGTTTCCTGGGTAAACCCCACAGACACGTCATTTTAAACATAAGCCCCACCCCCGACGAAATGTTATGGTCACAGAGCATGTCTATTCGAAGGATATTCCCTCCCTTAACAAATCTTGTGCACTGTTCCATCACATATACAATGCATTGTTAATGCCCCTGATTCTTGAGGAAAATATTACTTCCTAATAAAATAATCTGTGTGACTAAAAATGGAACAAATAAAATATAGAATATTGCAAGGTTTCATGTCACTTGTATAAAAAAGACTGTACCTAAATGAAATTGTTAGCTCACCTATTCGAAGAATAGTGGTGTTATCCTTCTAATCTTGGTGTCAGTGTTCGTGTTGGCATACCACTGTGGGTATCGTCCAGCATCGTATTCCATGAACCACGAAAATATTTGTTTGTAACTTTACAACCTCCGTGATTTAGGAGATGCAAAGGCACATGCAATAACTTTGGCATGGTTATTGAAAGACTTATGGACCATTTTGAACCAAATTAATCTTTTTTTAGAAAAGAAACAACAACAATAGCTATTATTTTTTTTTGCTAATATCGAAAAAGTACGGACAGTTGAAGAGATAATGAAATTCATCAAATTCAAATTCTTTATCTCTTTCAGTGCATCATACATGATACAAACATGAGGTATATAAACAGTGAATATTTGTAAAAACAGCAGTACGTACATGGCAAGTCATTTACAGAGACTAATCACACTACATAAAAATAGATTAACCATCTGTTGTTTGTTTTTATTTTCTTCTTTCATATAATGTAATGATTCTGCAGCATAATTAATATATCTATAATATTTTTTCAATAAACAGCTGATATTTAAAATTATATTTGACATCGTGTTATTTATAGTCTGAAATTAACATCAAATGAAGTCTAGTTCATATAGCCTCTATTTCATATATAGAAGATATTGAATGATTGTAAGTTTAATACTGAATTTATTAAACGAGTTGAATAAAATTATATTATGCAAACCTCTGGCGGGCATATTATCTTATTCAACGAGTTCAACAAATTTAGTTATGAACTTACACGAATTTAATATTCTCTTTATCACATACCCAAAATAAAAACCGTTTGAAGTGATAAAGAAACATTTTTTCATTGCGTTTATTTAACGCAAATTACGTCACGTCATTATATATGCGCGGCCGTGCAATACCATTTTTACGGAGTCGCAAAATCGGCACGAGTGTGTGATTTTGGCATCTGCCATGTATAATCACCTTACAAGTAAAGATTACACAAACGACAAGATCAAATTACACATCGACTAAATTAACATGTATGTGATATAGTATTGGCTGGTCTCACTGTCAAAGTCTCCGCTGTTTAGGGTCTATTTGGCTTTATTTGTCTGATGCAATAGAACTGATAATGCTTCGTGACTTCGTGACTGATATATATCAGCAGACTTTACAATGTCTTATAGCTGATGTCCAAGGACATGATACCAAATAGAGGACTCCTTATCTCATCTTATGTTGTAAAACATAGTGCACTCCCAATAATATGTCACACTAATGATCTGAACTTGTTTAAAGCTGCACGCCTCCAGATGAGCCAAACTATTTCAAGAAAGTCAATATTGAGAAAAATGTACTAAAATTTAAAGGTAAAAACATTCCAGTTCCAAGTTATATTTTACATGTTAAGTGCGGTTTAAGACTGATTTTGCAGTATTTTATTACTATATTTCTACTGCGTTACTAACGCAGTAAGGGCTGTTTTTGCATATCTTGACGATTTTTTGGTAATTTTCTTGGATTGTAAGTGCCGATTGCAATATGCTAATTACTTTATCTGTTTGTCAACTCACAATATTTTACTCTTAAAATACATTTCCAAACTTTTTATGAAAATTAACATGAATCTGGAGACGTGCTTCTTTAATATTCATTGACCGACAAATATGTTGTCGGAGCGAATAAGAATTCTGTACAGCCAAAGGTTTGGTATCAGTAGGGTGTTCTTTCCAAAGGAGAGACAATATGATTACCTATAGATCTTATAATTTTGGTAAGTATGGGTTTAATTATAAATACATCAATTTTTACACACAAGTTAAATGATAATAATAATAATAATAATAATAATAATAATAATAATAATAATAATAATAATAATAATAATAATAATAATAATAAATAATAATAATGAATCACGAGCAATACAAATAGTATGAAATTAATATTTTTATTGACCAGAACAGAATTGTTAAAAGTTTTACGAGTATATATATATATATATATATATATATACGTTATATATATATATATATATATATATATATATATATATATAACGTATATATATATATATATATATATATATATATATATATATATATATATATATATATATATATATATATATATATATATATATATATATATATATATATATAATATATATATATATATATATATACTCAATATTTTGACATTGCATATTTTTCAGTCCTATTATCATCATATTAAAATCATACCGATATGTCATAAACACCTTGCACGATAAGCACGTGGAAAAGCATACCCATGGAAATTTGGTGTTTTATGGCCATGTGCTTTCACTTAAACGTGTACAAGCAGCAATACTTCTCTCGTTTTATTGTAAAACTGTGTTCGAAATTAACAAACTATGGCAAATCGACAGGTTAGACGTCGTCTTAGTGAAGATGAGATGAACAGGGGTATTGGAATGTTGGAGGCTGGCCGTTCACAAAGGCACGTTGCCCATGTCCTTGGGGTATCCCAGAGCGTTGTCTCCAGGATGTGGAACCGATTCCAAATGACTGGAAATGTCTTGCAGGGCCACGCCGGAGGTCGGGAACGTTCAACGACTCAAGCCCAGGACCGATTTATTGTCCTTCAGGCCAGGCGCCAACGGTTCTCGAACGCTACGACCTTACGTAACGACTTCCAGAATGCAACTGGTGTGCGTGTAAGCACACAAACTGTTAGAAACAGGTTGCATGATGCTGGGTTGAGGTCACGGAGGCCAGCAAATCGCATTCCTTTGACACAACGTCATATTCAAGAGCGTTTGCAATTGTCGCAGACTCATGTCACATGGCCAGTTAATGATTGGACCCCAGTCCACTTCACTGATGAGTTCAGGTTCTGTGTGAACTTCACGGACAGACTGGCTAGGGTTTGAAGAAGTCCAAATAAACGCTTAGCTCCAGCATGCGTTGCAGAACACGACCGTTTTGGTGTGGTTCAGTCATGGTGTGGGATGGAATAAGTACTCAGGGAAAAACGGACCTAACATCATTGAAAACGGTACACTGACGGCAGAAATGTACGTCAATGAAATCTTAGACGCCAATGTACGCACGTACGCTGGCGCAGTCGGCCCTGATTTCATTCTTATGAATGACAACGCCCGTGCACACAGAGCCCCAATCAAAAACCGGCATCTTGAGGAGGCAACTTTAGTCCGCATGGATTGGCCAGCGAGGTCCCCGGATTTAAATCCAATTGAGCATGCTTAGGATATGCTGCAGAAAGCCATTTTCACGCCACGTCCAACCGACAATAGTTCAGGGGCTAAGGCATGCAATCATAGAGGAATGGGCCCAGATTCCTCATCACAAGGTCCGCAGGCTCATCAGCAGTATGTGGCGGCGATGTCAGGCCGTAATTAAATGCCCCCGGACACCATACTCGGTATTAAACACCCAACGCCAGACCATTTCTTGATTTGCAAGATTTTTTTATCCACTATGTGATCTCCAAAATGTTGATGTTAGTCCAGCATACTCGTTCCGCAACAGGCACACGTCAAGGAACACTTCCATTGTCATTATTTTCATAAAAATCAATTCCTGACTAATTATATTTATTCCTTTTAATCTATTTTCACATTTATTACAAATTCACACAAGTAACGCACTGTAGAAAAAATATTATCCTTAGCAAATTTTGAGTAGTATATATTTAAATTAAACGAATACTTTGGTTTTATTTTCAAACATTTCAAAATGCACATTTATGCTACCTTATTTAAGTTGTTTCATTTTTGATAATTTCAGCCTTGGTGGTATTCATTTTCAGTATGGGTACACGACATGTTGGTCAGTTTATTTTATTATCATACCCTTTTCTTGTCTTTGCTCATTTTACAAACTTTGCATTATTTATAATTTTCAACTATTTTATCAAAACTTACAACAATTCTCAATGTCTTTTACACTTTTCTGGTAATTTTAGTTACTTTTTTATGCGTTGATAATGCTTAAACCTGAGTTATTTACTACATAATTAACCATTTTATGGTTGAAATGTACACTTGCTGTGAAGTTTTGTACCATTTTAGACTGCCTGGAGTGTTATAGTTGTACCAATATATTTAATAAAGACAATTGCACACATACTGCAAAATGTGGATCTGGTCAGGTAACTACTGGAAATGCTGTTATTTCCTTACATAAAGTTCAGCTAGCACATTAGCTATACAAGAGGCATATATCTGTATTTTCTTCTTTTTTTTGCTTGTTTTTTTCCAACTGAATTTTGTATCTTGTTAAACAAATATATTTTATTACTATACTTTTAGTTTGTCTAATGATCAATGTGATAATTAAGTGTTTAACTGTAATGAACATACAAATATTTTCCTAAAAACATAAATAACTCTTTTTTTCCGCAATGACCGGTTTCATTTTTTTACATACATGAATATTCATTTAACGTAAGCTAGTGTTTAAAAGCTCAACTTGTGTCAACAAATTAACATTAATACCAAACACTTTGTTTCCTGAAAGAAATAACGATTTTGCAAATTAAATGTTTCAGTTGTGTTACCAAGACTTATCTGACATCGGACAATCTCCGGCATACCATTTAGGATGCATCGACAAACACGTAAATATATTTCTATACACGCTCTTGTGAAAGATTTGGTCACGAACAATACTGTTAGAACTTATATTATAGAGAAATAGATGATAATGTGTGTTGAAAGGGGGTGTTTTTGCGTATCTAAGCCTAGTTAGTGTATTGTATTTTATAAAATCTTATCAACAACTTAACATAACACTTATTGAAAGTGTTCAATTAAAAAAACTGACTGCTATAAAAGCCTAATTATGACATATAAATATCATTAGTAGGAGTTGAAAAGCCAAATTAGGGTTAACAAACTATCAATTTAGTTTTAAAAGTCCAACTAAGGACGATGAAAATTCCTATTTGGAGTTACTAAGTCCTATTTAGACTTTTTGAGGTTCAAATGAGAAGTTTAAAAGTACTAATAATTAGAAGTTACCAAGTAATAATTTAATTTATTACTTTTAAACTGTGCTTATTAGGCTATTCAAACTCCCTTTTATGAATAACTTATGCTTCTCTATAAGATTGAAATTTATAATTCCTTATTAAAAGTTTTGAGTCCTAATTATGCGAAGTTCAAATAAGGCCTTTGGAACTCAGAATTAGGTGTTATTTAGTCCTTATTAGGAATAGCCTCTAAATTAAGGTTTAAAAAGTCTTCTTAAATACAGTTTGTTGTTCTAAGGCTTTGATAACTTCGATTTTTGCAGGAAATTAAGATAACGCACCACGACGCTTCAGTCGTACTCAGTGTGAAGTTACTTTATCTTACTACATGTAATTAAAATGTTATCTGGTTAAAACAATTTGAATACATGGTCTTAACAAATGACACAATATGTGTTACAGTGTCCAATGCAGACGTTAATTCTACATTTACTAAATGGTACCTGTTTGATACGAACACGACCGGGCCAGAATAGCAAGATTTCCGAATAAAAAATGTGTGTTTGCATGTAAATCTGCAGATAGGAATAGACGGAGAAAAAAAAAGTTTTTTAATATCACAAAAGATGTTTCAATTAATAGCCAGGAAAAACACACTTGAGTGAGTCATTTTAGAACCTGTCAATGGTGTATCACATGAAATAATATCCTACTCTATGTCACATTCATTCACAACATCAAAGGAATATGATTGCCAGTAATTTTCAGTTTGTCAGAAGAATCTTCTGTTTCTATCTGTTGATTGATGCTGTGAATGTCTTCTTTCTGCAGAGCAAACGGAGCAACATGTTTAGCCACATTTTAGTCATATTTTGGCCGTCGGACCCCCCTTACTGGAATTCCTGGATAAGAAAATAAAACTAACACGGTTTTGCTGTTGTTAGCTTTGTGACCATTTACTGCAGCAAAGCTGAACGTCTAGGTTATATGCACAACTAGACTTTGCACTGATCACTCATGTGTTTTCCGCCAAAATTCCGCCAGCTATTTGATATGTGAAAGCCGGACAAGGATTTTCTATTTTAAATCTCTGGCGACCAGTTTGTGCAGCGAAAATGAATATGCCGGCGATATGCACAACTAAAGTTGGTACTAATTACTCATGTGAATTTTCGTCGAAATCCCGTCATCAGTTTGACCTGTGAAAGCAGGACAGACTTTTTTAAGCTTTGGCGGCCATTTTTTGCAGTTAATGGGAACGTGCCGGCTATATTCACATCATGGATTAGTACTAATAACTCCTGTGATCTTTCGTCGAAATCCCGTAAGCCGTTTGACCTGTTAAAGCCGGACAATGATGTTCGTCTTAATCACTAGCGGCTAAATTGTGCTGCCGACGATATGCAGAACTAGGGTTAATACTTCTCACTTCTGAAATACACTTTCTTATATACAAGGGCAATGTCTGGAATTCATATTTTAAGTCCCCAAAATTGTTTAATTACCAATGCGCCCATTTTTCCAGCCACCTTTATTTTATATGTTTGACAATTTAGGAAACTCAGCTTGTATTGCTTTCCTTCAGTACAAAACAGCTTCAGATATTTTGTATTTCCAAAAGTATACAGCTTATACTAGAGGAACTTAAATACACATTTTCCGGAATGGCTGCACCAGACAAATTATTTATTAAATATTAAATATCTTTTGATATCTATTAAACTAAACTATTTTCTAAGTATAAAAAGATTCTTGAACATATATTTGATATTTTTAACTTGAAACAAGGGACATAGTGCTCATATTTATTTTGTTAGAAATACCATAATATGGATGACAAGTAAGCAATTATATCAAGTTGTTTTTGCCAGAACTTTATAATAATTATGATTTTATTTTAATATTTAAGAAATGTAGTACGACAAATAGTGGTGGCAGTGGTGCTTTACAATTGGTTGGTCGTGATTTACAGAAACGCCAAACAGAGAGCTGCCATGAATGCTGCAGTACTGACAACTGTAACAAACATCTCTGTGGACATTTTAAACGTAATCTATTTATACAGATAATATGTAAAAAGTATTGCAAGCATGATTTTTATTTCAATTATAGATGGATTAATTGATAGGTGGATATTACAAGAAAGACCAAGTCATTATACAGGTCAATCTCACAACTTGTATTGTGTCTAAAATTATGAAATCATAAAACATATTTTATTCTCCAGCATGATAGATTATTTTAATAAATGTTATAAAGAGAAGCTGCGATATACAATTAGCTTTACCCAATTTAGGCAATGGTAAACATACTGACGTTATAGGGTGTAATGACATAAATGTCCATGGACAATTAATTAATGTAAAGAGTTTAAAATATATGTATAATGGAATATAGTAGAATATGCAAGAAAAAATATTTGACATAATTTTGCGGTTCGGATCGGAATATCCTTTCTCCGAGAACCGGCCCATGGGCGGTAACTAAGCAAGCCTCGGGTATTCCAATCTGAAACGCAAAACATGAAAGATACTATTAATCTGTAACAGCTATGATTTCCCCGTAGTGTCACTTATATGCTACAAGAACTCGATAGAATACTTGAAGAAGGGTCCATATTATAAGTAACTTATGTTTTTATACAAAAAACAACATCAGCTTGTCTTTGTAGACCACAATTACTTAGTTCCCCAAGAAATTAAAATTTTCTCATACCCTAGTCCCGTACCCCATATTATCTGAAAATCTCTTTCCTGCTCACATCTAATCTTGTCCCAGCCTTCATATCTTCGGGAGTATCGGTTAAAATTGAAAATCCTACCATGATATGTATTCACTGATGCGCCTCCCAACCTTAGTCATCACTGATTGTTCGTGAGTATCAATTAAGTGGAAGTTAATAAGAATAATATTATACTATTTATATAGATACCAAAATTTGGAAAAAAATTCATTTTTATATTTTTTTTCAGCTTCTAGTTGTATTGATAATGAGAACATTGATTGTGGTTTCCTGAACACAGTCACAAATATATGTGCCGACATTCATCATGCGAAAACAATTTGCCCTAGGTTTTGCGACCTTTGCTCTTTAGGTATGAAAAAATAAAATACTTTACATTAATGACAAACTTTCTTTATATATACGTTCTAGCCTCAAAATAATTCGAGGAAAGTTAAAGCGTACTGCTGCAAGTGTAAGAATAATATCTGTTTTAAGTTCTGTTGGGAAAAACTAACATTAAAGTGACATTATTACGGTGGCACAAAGATGACATGTGTGTGTTTTTATTTAGCTCGTGCGCACGAGATACTATGTCGTGGCCACGAGTTACTAAGTCGTGGCCAAGAGATAGTTAAGTCGTGGGAACGAGATACTATGTCGTGGACACGAGATACGAAGTCGTGGCCACGAGTTACTAAGTCGTGGTCACGAAATAATTTTGTCGTGGAACGAGATGCTGTGTCGTGGCCACGAGTTACTAAGTCGTGGCCACGAGATAGTTAAGTCATGCGTACGAGATAAATAACCAATCAGATTACACTTTTTAATTGAATTTTCCTAATAAACTAGACATGTGCTATAGTACAAGGATGCCCCTACTTCACCTACCGGTAAAAGTGTAATTTATGCAAGTTATTGATTGGTCAATGATTTTACATTTAGCGTCATTGTGACCCTGTTTTTTGACCAAATGGCCTCAAAAGTATTAGGTGTCATCTACTGATCAGGAGCAATGATCTTTCTAGGTTATATAAACCATGGTTTATTCCTTTTAAATCTTTCATCAGACAAGGATATTACATGAAGTATCATGTTTATCTTTACCCTTGACCTCAAACATCCTTAAGGCTATCTAATGCCCATGGGCGTTGTCCCTACCAAATAAAATAAACCAGGACTAATTCCTTCTCAAATTATCGTATAAACAAGGTAAACAGGCCGGTGTACGTACAAACTGTCCAATTCTATAATAGAAATGTCCCCACAAAGGACTATAACTTAATAACTCAAAATTAATGTCTGATTTATGGACCTTAGAAGGTGACTTTCTAATATGATCCTAAAGACATGTATCAAGTTTAAAGTGAAGATTTCAGTATTTTCAGACATTAATGTTGCATGTAAAACTTTAAACAGAAATTTTTCTAAGTTTAAAAATCATAGTGTAATCTGATTTGTAAATTATCTCTTGCGCACGACTTAGTTATCTCGTTCCCACGATTTAACTATCTCGTGGCCACGAGTTACTAAGTCCTGGCCACGAAATAGTATCTCGTTCCCACGACTTAATTATCTCGTGTCGTGACCACGACTTAGTTACTCGGGGCCACGACATAGTATCTCGTTCCCACGACTTAACTATCTCGTGACCACGAGTTAGTAGCTCGTGACCACGACTAGGTAACTCGTGGTCACGACATAGTATCTCGTGCGCACGAGATAAATAAAAACACACACATGTCACCTTTGTGCCACCGTACATATGTCACTTTAATATTAAATGAAAAATATAAGTAACATAATTTTAATTTCTACAGTTGACGGTATGTGGTCTGACTGGACAGCTTGGTCAGCGTGTGACGTCACATGTGATAATGGCACACAGAGCAGAACAAGGACATGTTCAAATCCCCCACCATCAAACGGAGGCTTAAATTGCACCGGGCACACTAGAGATTATAAATCGTGTCATAAACAGCTATGTCCTGGTATAAATTTCTTTGCGCAACTGTTTTACTTGTTAATAATCGATCAATTTACAGGTTAGGTATATCACTGCGGATGATCACGTGACCAAAATCGTACAATGGGCTCATAAAATGGCGGCCTAAACGCTCGGTAAAAGCAGTGAAATTGAGGTAAGCATACAGTTAACGTTAAATTTATATGTAAAACTAGGCCGCAATTTAATAATAATAATTTAATACTTCTTCCTACTTTTCACTTTCAAATATCTTATTTGTATGATTTCAAAGACAGGAAGCGAGAAACAAGCATAATTCAATGAAATATTTGACGAAATAGGACAGACAATAAAATCGTTCGGCCATTGTACTCATTAAATTTGGTTCGGCCATTGTACTCGTTTTTTAAAAGATGCACAACTTCGTTATGCAATTTTACAAAGGATGGAAATTGTTCTTGACGGGCAAACTTCCAATTGTGCACAAGATGTCATCGCTAATTTTGCCCAAAATGCATCTCTTTTACTGAAAACAACTTATTTAGTACCTGTTCGGCCATTGTACTCATCACCCAAAACAACTTTTTCGACTTTCAGGCCTAAACAGAGAGAGAGCTACAAAGTAACCAATAACAGAACCAGGGCTGGGAATCAAAACTGCGTCGTGTCCTACAACATGTACAAACAAACGCCACCATCTTGGAACGAAAAATGTATGTTTTTGTTGATAACTCTTTTTGTTGGAAATGACTGAAAACCAGATATATGTATTAACACGCTACACTATTTTCCGCTTCGTTCGGTATATGTTGCTTGCACAACTATTTTGTAAAACAAAAGTAATAGCAAACCTGCAACTCGAAGCGGAGCAGAATTTTTATGAAAATGTGTGGATACTGTAACCGTTTTAAGTTGGGCCTCTTATTAAACCTTTATGAAACTCGTCATATTGAATTTGCTGCCACCAGCTCAAAATTTGAGCAGTTACTATTTACACTATCTGTAGCATAACACAATAAATAAATCATTTTTCTTCTAAGCTACTTTTTATTTCAGATTATATACAAGATAAATCCAATAAACACAGATATATACATTATTTACTTGTTGGGGGAAACAGTCCAAACTTTCATACCATTAAATTCCCCTTTCTCTAAGTTTAAAATTTATCTTTCTGAAAGCTTCCCATATCCGAATCCCGAAAATAAGAAGACCCTAAAATGAATTCCCCAGCCCTTTTATAGTGCTAGGAAAAAGTTACATCACTGCTGGAAGGACAATAGTGACAGCAGAGAAAAGCTACATCACTGCCGGAGGAACAATAGTGATACAAACAGTCCTTTGATAATTGCCGGATCTTTACAAGTTAGAAAACAGTCACAGTTTAATTACCGACTGATAAGAATCAAAGAACTTGACCTTGTAGTAAATATTAGAATAAATTCTATGTTAAGATAGCTTACTTTAGAAATTGTAACACTACCCCTCTCTTGGACTGTAGCCTTCAGGATACAGAAAAATGTAGTTCTTACATTACACAAATTAAGGAATAAGTAATGAAGGATACCTTTTAATAACAAACAAATAAAATTCTAAGATTGATTCTAAATTCAATGAGCATAAAATTTGTTCTAGTCTTTAATTATTTAAAAAAAAACACATAAAAATCAAACACACACACAAAGAACAAAAGAAATAACACATGATTAGATCTCTATTTTTTTACCATTATCATTATTATTTAGAGTTCAATCAAAATATTCCAACTGTTTATGATAATGTTTGTTAAAGTATCCATACAAAAAAATAATCAAATATCATTAATGTCCACACACTTATTATTAACACATTTATTTACAGTATGTTCTTTATTTCGGCTCATCATTATTCCCACCCAGGGCCATCTTAATGGCCTGACCCTGGATGGGCCCACTCCCGTTATAGGCGACTTACCCGCGACCCTAAGGAGGCGGACCTGGCAAGCAGGCGATTTTACTGCATATTATTTGTAATAGCCTGACCGATGTCTTTAAGGCAGGATTCCACTCTTTTGCCTTTTTGATTTGTTAGTTCAACAAGTTGTTGTTGGTATCGTAGCGATTGTTGAAGCGCACTTAAAGTTCTGTCAGTATGACACTGTAGAGCTGCAGCCATACGACACTCAAATTTGTCAATATTCCTTTGCAGTACAGCAACATGTTGGTGCATGTTCATCTCTTAGCGGCGTTCCTGGGTTATATGAAGCACCAGATGTAAATACTGGTGGGTCGGGAACACGTTCACCAGCAGCTATTGTTTCTAGTTTAGTAGCTACACATTGATTGTCATTAAAATCCTGCAACATCTCTGTTCCATCATCAATTTTCAAATCATTTTGATGGTCGACATAATTTATTTCAGCCATGTTATCTGCTATATGTTGTACCTTCAAATTTGTTTGTGCAGATCTGTTTATGAGAATAGTTATATATTCCTTTTTAAACAGTTTTTTTTTTCGCATTTGATATTTCCTTTAAAAAAATCTGTTCTTATTTTCTTTAAATTTATTGTTTCCTGATGATCACAATTTTTATGTTCCTTTGAAAATTTTATACAATGATTTATTAGTTTAAGTTCACTATCAAATTTTAATTTACAAAAAAACAAATAAAGTCCCCATTGTAATAAGGTAGGTGTATTAAGAAGTGTCTCAGAAGTTTAGATTTATATTCAAATTCCTTTTCACAGTTTTTGCACTTGTACATAATAGTATCTAAATGAATTAGTACACTAATGTGATTCCTATTTTAATAAGACTGTCTATCCGTCCAATAGAATTACAGAATTAACCCCCATGATTGATTGTTTACCAATCAAAATTGTCTTGAGAGAGAGAGAGAGAGAGAGAGAGAGAGAGAGATCAACTTCCGTCAATTGTCGAGCCCTATAAAATTTTGTCTGTTTCTTATGCTTCTTCTCAAAGATCCATTCACAATTAATGAACTTTTAGTCTTATCTGTATTACGTAATTTATTGTTTTGGTGCTTACTGGCTAATTGCTGTTTGATAGGTTCTGCCTTTTCTTGGCCTATTTTCATTTTTAGTGCATGTGTCCAGTCTGGAATAATGTTACTATTGTATGGCTCTATCATGGTGCATAATTTTGGGTTTCTTGACATTTGATTTGATTTCAAATAACAAGTCACTAAATTTTCTAGTTATTATTAAAGGTCCTTGCCATATAATTGGTTCTAATTTCTTTGATCGTCCTACAGTTTTAGATTTATCTAGACAGTATACAAGATCTCCTATTTTATAAGAATTAGTGTTTATTCTTGAATCATAATCTCGTTTTTGTCTCTTTATTGTTGATTTAGTGCATGTTCTGGCCAAAGAATAGATATTCTCTAGTTTAGATTTTAAGTTTTCTACATACACTGATTCATTTACAAGTTCTTTTGATATTGGAAAACATCCATATTGTAGTTGAATTGGCAACGTTACCTCTCGTCCAAACATCAAGTAATTAGGACTGTAACTTTGTACACAAGACCGATAAGCTGATGTTACAAGTGCTAGGTCCTCGTCGCAGTTGCTCTGATTTTCATCAATGTACGTGGTAATCATGTTGTATAGACATTGATTGAACCTTTCTGACATTCCATTTCCAGAAGGATGGAATAAACTTGTTCTGGTTTGATTAATTTCCAAGAGACGGCACACTTCCCTAAATAATTTGGACTGAAAGTTTGATCCCTGATCACTATGGATATCCAAACTTACACCATATCTACTGAAATATTCATACACAATCTTCTTTGCCACAATTTCTGCCGTCTGATTAGGAATGGCATAGCACTCTACAAACTTTGTAAATTGATCCATCACTACAAGAATGTATCGATTGCCTTGCTGTGTAACAGGAAGTGGTCCGATCACATCTGTGCAGACTCTGTCGAGGGGAAATGAGACTGAATTTTCCATTAGTCCATGCCGCCCTTGTTTGGTTGGTCTTTTACGAGCTGCACAAACAGTGCAATTACGTATGAAATCTTTAACATCATCTTTCATTTTGTACCAGTAGAAAGATGACTTTACTTTGAATACTGTTTTATCAATACCAAGATGAGCTGATAACTTAAAACTATGACATGACTTTAAAACATCTTTTTTTAATAATGATGGTATAACTAACTGTTCTTTAATTGTCATGTCCTTACATGTGAGTTTACGAAACAAAACACCATTTTTCAAGTGTAATATGTCCCAATTTAGCCATAAATTACAAACTATTGGTGATTCACCAGCAATTACATCCCTTGTTGGTTTTCTGCCTTTTTCTAACCAGATGATAACACAACCTATGTCTGGATCATTTCTCTGTAGCTTTGCCATACTTCATGGAGATTGATTAACAAGGAGCGACGGTTTGAACTGATCTCCAACATTGAGGGTAGTGTCAATGTTGTTATACTTCAATCCACTTGTCCCCCTTTCCACACCTTCCAGAGATACACCTTGTTCATGAACAAACACATTGTCTCGGATCCTTAGACGCAAAACACTACCAGTGACTTTGTGAAATCCAACTGTCACATTCCTGATTATTGTGGCTAAAAATACAACTACAATGTAACTTCCGAATTCCGGAACTTCTGAAATCCGGAAACTTCTAAAAACCGAACAATTTTTTCGGTCCCGATTTTTCCCTTCTATTTTCTATTAATATAATACTTCTGAATTCCGGAACTTCCAAATTCTGAATTCCGGACGATATTTTCGAAAAATTAGAGTCAAATCAATGCAATTTTACCTCCAAAAACCGGAAATATCCAAAGGTGTGAAATACATTGTAAACCCTGCAGGAAGATTTAATCTCCCTATCGATTGTTTACTAATTAGCGGTGATCGTGTAATTTGACACGCGTTAAAATCACAAACTGAAATGGTATGTTTGAAGTGATGCGGTTAGTCAAAGTAATTTACGGCGGTCAGTTAATTTGAAGTGTTTATTAGCGGATTAAATGACAATTAATGGGACAATGTATGCATCAAACGTCTTTAGGGATTTTATTGCATTTGATGTAATAATTAATTAACTAGCATCGGACGATATGTAAGTTTATGAAATTAACAACATTTTTACAAACTGATATTATATTACAGTAATGGCCACATCGTCCTTGACATTTAGTGATATTAAGTGGCTTACTTAGTCTTGTCAAGTCAAGTCAAAGTCAAGTCAAGTCAAAAAACATTTTATTCCACATTTGTCCACATTATCATAAACCTCTGAATTCCGGAAACCTCTGAAATCCGAACTTTTTGACAAGTCCCATGGGTGTTCGGTTTTCGGAAGTTACACTGTATTAAGTTCCAGCAGTAGAGAAAATAATTTACAGCATGAAAACTTGTACATTCATTATTTGTCCGGGAAGCAGAAATGTTCCTGGTAAATAAAGGTATCACATCATCTACCTTCTCAAATTCCGACCAATCATTGTGACGTTTTATGCAGGTCTTACAGCCTTTGCATGGCAAATTCTCAAGTATAGAATTTGCATCATAACAGTCACATTCCTTTGGATCACACGGAGTTCTGGATAAACTATCACAGTTCACATGTTTGGTCCCCTTACGATGTTCAATTTTAAAATTGAATTGTGCCATCATCTCTATCCATCTTGCCAAGAGATTTGAATGACATTACCCATCTTAATGAGGAATGATCAGTCCTCACTAAGAACTCACGTCCCAGTAAATAATGTCTGAACTTGTGTAGAAAAGTCACCATTCCTAAAAGTTCAAGACGTGTTACATAATATGATCTCTGTGCCTTAGTAAGAGACTTACTAGCAAAGTAAACAGGTCTCTCTATTTCACATTTAGCTTTATCACAGTATTGAATCTGTGACAAGCATCCTCCAATCCCAGTGTCACTCGCATCAACATCCAAAATAAGCAGTCCTTTGTTTTTCGGGTGATCATGAGCTAAGATATTGCCGTCTATAAATGCAGATTTCAAATCTTTAAATGAGGCATGTTGTTCTGCACTCCAATGAAATTTCTGACCGGCCCTCATCAGTTCATTCAATGGTGCAGCTCTAGTTGAAAATGACTTTATAAATCTTCTGTAATAAGAACAGAATTGTACAAAACTTCTTACTTCTGTCAAGTTCTTTGGCACTGGCCACTTTTTAATGTATTCAATTTTGTCATTATTTGTTTTTACTCCTTCCTGGCAAACTGTATATCCAAGAAATTTAACAGAGGTTTGAAATAATTCACATTTCTCTGGTTTCAGTTTTAATCCAGCTTTCATAAGTCGTTGAAACATTTCACTCAATCGCTGTAATTGTTCTGTAAAATCTTTTCCATAAGTAATAATGACTTCCATTGCATTCCTCGAAATATTAACTCCATACAACGCTGAAACGTGAGTTAGACAGTCCCATTGGTAAGGTCACATATTCATACAGCCTATTTCTGCTTGTACAGAATGCTGTCTTTGTCCTGTCTTTTTCATTAACCTCTATTTGCCAAAATCCTGAGGCTAGATCACAAATGCTAAAATATCTGGCCCCATCCAGGCTATCTTAGCACTCGTCTATTTTTGGTAATGGGTATGAATCTTTGACAGTTATACACTTAACGAAACTTATAAGTACCCCAAAAACAAACTTGCATTAAACACGTGTTATTTTAGAAATATGCACATTAGATAATGATTATATGTAATGCCCCAATTTGTCGTCTGCTCAAAATGAATTTATGCAAAATTAACCATGCAAAATCATACTTTGAGAGTGGTCGTTGAAAACAAAAAACGAGCACGTGCATTTCGTGCAACTGACCATAATGACCAATATCAACATTTATCGATAGAGTGTAGATGTGCCTAACATAAACACACAAAACATGGCTCGTATGTCGTTGCAAGAACGTGCAATCGCTATTGGACTTTTAGAAGCCGGAGCGTCTCATGAGCAGGTATGTGTTTCAATACCCATTGTTCGTTTTATTGAATTTCAGTGCATGCATTCTACGACAAGCCCGTTGCATATCAGTATTATGAACCTTGTAATCCTTTGTTTTTTTTTCTAGGTTGCCCGAAGAATGCGTGTTACAAAGAAGTCTATTACTAGACTGGCCTCAAAGTACAGACGTACCGGAAGTGTCGCCAATCTTCCGAAGAGACCACGTGTTAGAGTGACAACACGCAGACAAGATCGGTCTATGGTTTTATCGCACCTCCGCCAGCGGAAGCGCACAGCAGTAGAAACAGCAAGGGCGACATTTGGGACTCACGGACGACCAATCAGCAGCAACATAGTCCGATCGCGCCTCAGATCCGTTTTTATTCGTGCCAGACGGGCGTATCGGGGGATTGTACTGCGTGGACACCACCGTCGTGCACGTGTTCGCTGGGCGAGGACTCATCTGAGATTCACACGTGCGGACTGGGCACAAGTCTTGTTTACCGATGAGTCCCGTTTCAATGTTCAGGGAAATGATGGGAGAACCCGTGTGTACCGCCGACGTGGTGAGCGTTATGCTGATGCGTGCGTCGTAGAAAGAGATCAGTTCGGCGGCGGCTCCCTAATGATATGGGTTGGAATTTCACTCCACGTGAAAACACCACTTGTTGCAATTCAAGGGAACTTAAATGCAGCTCGTTACCAGAACGAAATTCTTCGCCCCGTTGCCATTCCCATTATTCAACAGAACAGAGGCATGACACTAATGCAAGACGGGGCAACGAGCCACACTGCACGCACAATACGGGCACTCTTGCAACAGCAGAATGTCAACGTACTGCCCTGGTCGTAAAAGTCGCCCGATCTCAACCCGATTGAGAACATATGGGATGAACTTGGCTGGCGTGTCTACAGAGGCCCGAATGCACCCACCAACCAAAGAGATCTACACAACTGACTAATGCAAGAATGGGCTAATACCCCAGTGGCTTATTTTAGAAATTTCATTATGTCAATGCGATCACGGTGCTTAGCAGTAATTAAGGCAAACGGTGGACATACGCGATATTGACTTCATAAGACTCTGGTGCGAATTTGTGTACTGGTAGTGGTCTGGGTTTATGATCTTTTTTGTTAAGTTTGAGTTGTTTATAAATGAATTTTTTGTTATGAAATGTTAAAAATATTATTCAACTTTACACAGCATAAGTTTTAAATATTTGCGTTAATCATATCATAATTTATGCTGAAAACTATAACTGGGGTACTTATAAGTTTCGTTAAGTGTATTATTTAATAGTCTGTAGTCTATGCAAGCCCTAGTACCTCCACCCCGCTTTTTAACAAAACACATCGGAAAAGACCACGGGGTATTACTTTCTTGAATAACTCCTGCTTCAAGTTGTTGCTGGATTATCTTCTCTTCTTCACCTTCAAATGCTTTAGGTACACGCCGTGGCGGCACCATTATTGGTCTATGATTTCCTACGTTAATTGTATGTTTTACCACATCTAGGACCACTAGAAAATATTGACTTAAATTCATTTAGTAAGTTCACAAGAGCAATTTTCTGGTCATTAGAAAGGCTTTAACTGGAACGATAATATAAATCTTGTAAAGTTTGACACCACTTTGATAAAATGACCTCAGTGTCAAAAATAATTTTACACGAACGTTGTGAACACAGAAAATTATCCTTTCTTGTGGTAGATTCCATAAGATCATGTTCTTGAAGTCCCTCAGCATATCCTAGTACAGAACCTTTCTTAATTGTGACACTTTCCGGTGAAGTTTTAATTATCCGTATTGGAATTGAATGTCCCTTATTCACCATATCTGCATAAAAAACAGTATTTCCTATCAACAGTTCTTCACTAACGTCTTTATCAGGCAGCGATATTTTCACAAACTGACCTAATTTTGTATCAAATACACCTCCAAATGCATTTATTCCAGGAATTAAACATTCAGATTCTGGAGGTAATAAAATGTCCTTATCACATGTCACCCTAACTGCTCTTAATGGCACATTTTCTACAAAAGTTTCATACTTTTTGCCATTTAATTTGAGTCAATTTTTGTTTAGATTATAATAAAAATTGTACAGAAAGTCTAGACCAAGTAAACCATCTTCTCTAATATTTGTTATAAATATGTCCCACTGTTCCAATCTTGATATCTAATTTTGAGATTCCATCGACTTGTAATAAACCATTATCAGCTACTTCAAGTCTAAGCGACGGATCCACAGGATCTAGTTCTGGTCTAAAATGATCTGGAATTCTATTGAAAACTGCTGTGGAAATTATTATTGCATAGGCAACAGTATCAACAACAAAATGACAAGAAGTGCCACAAACAAATGTTTTTAATAACACAGATGTGCCGAAGTTAATCCCTCTACATTTAACTATTTTGTAACTCGAGATTTCTCTAGATTGGACATACATGGCCGTTTGTATCAGTCCTGCCTAGTTTAATTTTTTGTTTTTATGTTTGTCATTTTTGCTTTTGTCGTTCTCCGGACAATTCCTTGAAATGTGACCTGCTTCCCCACACTTATAGCACACAATATCTTTCAGCGCTGTTTTAACAAACTCCTTTTGTGGTTTCTGTTTCATATTCTGATTAGCCTGTGAGTCTTTAATTTGTCTAGTTAAAATATCAATTTCTTTTCCAATTAACGACTTTATATTGCGACCAAAAGCCTGAAGTCTGCCTTCTTTGACATATTCAGAAGAACCTGACTTATTTCTTTGCTGCACCTCGCGAATTATCATCCCGCCTTTCATTTCATCCCGCAGGCTAATGTAGGTCTCTAGAATTGTCCTAGCATCTTCTATATTTTGGGGTCCTTCATTCCTATGTGAAGAGCTGCTTGTTGATCAAGTAATCCTTTAATAAAATGTTGAACATTAATAGTTTCCCTAGTGATGTCATCAGCAGTCGGATACCCTTTTAATACTAATTTTCAGATATCTGATACATATCATGCCAATTTTTCTTTTGGCTGTAGTTTACGAGCTTCCAGTTCTGCTAAGTATGAGGAACTGTTACGACGTTCCTTATACCGTGTCCCCAATGCCAGGATCAATTTACCATATGATGCTGTCGTGTCAGCTGTTACTTCATTAAAGGCCAACTCGGCAGCTTCTCCCCTTAAACTGCTTTGAAGTCTGAATAAGCTTTCTTCTTCATTCCAATTACATGATTCCTGCAGAGCGTTTGCCATCAAACAATAGTTGGCGTGGCATGGGTATTTCATGCACTTTTCTACGTGGTGAAACTCTATCCATAACTTCATTCCTAAAAAGTTCACTTGCTTTGGAAAGAACTCTGATTTTGTCATCTTTTTCTGCTGTAATTCTATTGATTTGTTCCTGATATCTATCAACCACCAAATTTCTTTCTTGAACTGACTCTCGGAGATTTCTCTCCCTGGCTTCTTCACTTATTGCTAGTTGTCTTCTTAATTCTAAAATTTTGCGACGAAGATCTTCTGTAATATTATTTTCTGTAGGGTCAGAACTCCCCTCTTGATTATCACTCATTGCTCGTTTAGGGGGCATTTTTGAATTTTTATGTTGTTAAATCCAAAATGAAAAACCCATAAATCCAATTCTAGAAGTGTCACATAAATTACATAGACTAAAATTCATAAATTTCCACAACTATTGTGCCACATTTTCACTATTTTGAGGAGAATGGCGAGTGTAACAGGGTGGGAGTTAAACAACAACTACAAAGTCATTTCTAAGTTTATTTCCATAACCACGACAACAACCCAGGTCATTTATTTTTATGATATGTTCTAATCCATCTCTCTATCGCTTCTCCCCGAAAGGAGAATTGTATATCGATAATATCAACTCAGAAATCAATTAACCAATCACTAGTAAGGAGGCGTTCCTATAGTCAAGAAATTTATCAATATATCTTCTAGAGTATAAATTGTGTGGATACGACGCAGTTCATATTGATTTATCTATCGTTTTTTCCTTCAAATAAATTATATACTCGTTTTCAGAGCTCACCATAAACTTCAAAACATAATTTTGCATCATTTACTAAACTTTCAATAAAAAAGATGTTTATATTCCAAATAATAATAATAATAAAATAATGATTTTTACGAAATGATACGACGCAGTTGAAAATAAAATATGATACGACGCAGTTGTATTTTCATTGCAGACTGCATATTGGTTAAAGTATTTAAATTATGTGCTAGTTATGCTAATAACGTCCAACAACATTTCTTGTTTGCATCTTTAGTCGAAAGCAGAGGTAACTCATTGGTTCCATAAAAATGGAAATGTAATACAATTATTAAGGCTGCATTTTTCGGTCGCATTTTAGTACCTATCATAAGCATCTACAAATTCCGAAAAGCTGTATCAAATGCAATATACATTGAAGCACGTGATCGCACACCCATATGACAATGTGTTCCAGTGTTGCCTTAGCATGCTTCTAAAATTGTTCCCGTAAGTTTGAAATGGGAGTGATACAAAATTCAATATTCCAGTGTAACCTCTCCTGGACCCTGTATTAATCAGGAATGACCTTTTTTTTAAAAAAAAAGAGAAAGAATTACAAATTTTGAAAAGGTCTCTTGCTATCGGAAGAGAACTATGCGCAAATTGCATGCCTACCTTTGTTACTTGTAATTAGCAATAATTTCCGTCAATTCCGTTATTACTTATGTCTTTTACGTGCCGATTTTATTGTATTCATTTTCTTAATAATCGGTGAGAACAGATGAGCTTTATTATTTGAAACTGAACATTGAATTTTTAAAATTATATTATAAATGGTTAAGCTACAATATATTTTTGAAATTAGGTTATGCGTTCCGTTTAGTCATTTTATGTTCAGCGCCGCGGAACTTTACCGCTGATTTTGTCGTATTGCATTTCTTTATCGCCGATGAAAGGTCTACAGAATGTATTTTCTATATTAGCATTTAAGTATCATTCTTCTCCATTGAAAAACTTTAAATTTTCAAAATCGAGTTACATATGATACAACTACAAATTATTTTGTAAAGAAGGTGTCCGTTTTGCAAAGGTATTTTACGCTGTGCACCGATAAATTTGATACAGATATAGGCAGACATGCTCTTTCAGCAGTATTGAAGAAGTTTTCACAATATTGAACAGAAAATTTAGGTCAGATTATCGCATCGAATTTTCAACAGACTAGAGTCATGGCAGCGTAACATACCTTCATACTAAAGTGTGATTTTTATTTGATAATGAATTGCCTGAAAACTTAAACAAAAAGTTTCAGAAAATGACTTCACAGAAGATTACCCCCTGTTTATATTAAAAATTTCTCTGCTAGTCATACCGAAATAAGAAATTTAAATGTTTTTCTTTTTATAATTAATTCAAATATTTATAATCTTAAAATTTCACGCCAGGAGTTAATAAATAAGCTGCTTATTTGTACAGCTGACGTTAACAAATTTTGTTTAAAAAAAGGAAAAAATCAGACAGGTGTGTCCGACCGAGGCCGAACAACTGTTTATGTTAACTGAATTCAAATCACTAGAATTGAACTGCTATGAATTCGAAAACCACCAGGGACTTTTATTCTTTCGTGTTGAAAACCTATCTACACTTAACGAAACTTATAAGTACCCCAGTTATAGTTTTCAGCATAAATTATGATATGATTAACGCAAATATTTAAAACTTATGCTGTGTAAAGTTGAATAATATTTTTAACATTTCATAACAAAAAATTCATTTATAAACAACTCAAACTTAACAAAAAAGATCATAAACCCAGACCACTACCAGTACACAAATTCGCACCAGAGTCTTATGAAGTCAATATCGCGTATGTCCACCGTTTGCCTTAATTACTGCTAAGCACCGTGATCGCATTGACATAATGAAATTTCTAAAATAAGCCACTGGGGTATTAGCCCATTCTTGCATTATTAAGTTGTGTAGATCTCTTTGGTTGGTGGGTGCATTCGGGCCTCTGTAGACACGCCAGCCAAGTTCATTCCATATGTTCTCAATCGGGTTGAGATCGGGCGACTTTTACGACCAGGGCAGTACGTTGACATTCTGCTGTTGCAAGAGTGCCCGTATTGTGCGTGCAGTGTGGCTCGTTGCCCCGTCTTGCATTAGTGTCATGCCTCTGTTCTGTTGAATAATGGGAATGGCAACGGGGCGAAGAATTTCGTTCTGGTAACGAGCTGCATTTAAGTTCCCTTGAATTGCAACAAGTGGTGTTTTCACGTGGAGTGAAATTCCAACCCATATCATTAGGGAGCCGCCGCCGAACTGATCTCTTTCTACGACGCACGCATCAGCATAACGCTCACCACGTCGACGGTACACACGGGTTCTCCCATCATTTCCCTGAACATTGAAACGGGACTCATCGGTAAACAAGACTTGTGCCCAGTCCGCACGTGTGAATCTCAGATGAGTCCTCGCCCAGCGAACACGTGCACGACGGTGGTGTCCACGCAGTACAATCCCCCGATACGCCCGTCTGGCACGAATAAAAACGGATCTGAGGCGCGATCGGACTATGTTGCTGCTGATTGGTCGTCCGTGAGTCCCAAATGTCGCCCTTGCTGTTTCTACTGCTGTGCGCTTCCGCTGGCGGAGGTGCGATAAAACCATAGACCGATCTTGTCTGCGTGTTGTCACTCTAACACGTGGTCTCTTCGGAAGATTGGCGACACTTCCGGTACGTCTGTACTTTGAGGCCAGTCTAGTAATAGACTTCTTTGTAACACGCATTCTTCGGGCAACCTAGAAAAAAAAACAAAGGATTACAAGGTTCATAATACTGATATGCAACGGGCTTGTCGTAGAATGCATGCACTGAAATTCAATAAAACGAACAATGGGTATTGAAACACATACCTGCTCATGAGACGCTCCGGCTTCTAAAAGTCCAATAGCGATTGCACGTTCTTGCAACGACATACGAGCCATGTTTTGTGTGTTTATGTTAGGCACATCTACACTCTATCGATAAATGTTTATATTGGTCATTATGGTCAGTTGCACGAAATGCACGTGCTCGTTTTTTGTTTTCAACGACCACTCTCAAAGTATGATTTTGCATGGTTAATTTTGCATAAATTCATTTTGAGCAGACGACAAATTTGGGCATTACATATAATCATTATCTAATGAGCATATTTCTAAAATAACACGTGTTTAATGCAAGTTTGTTTTTGGGGTACTTATAAGTTTCGTTAAGTGTAGCTAGTTTCAAACTGTCGATGGTTCTCTGCAGGTGCAACATTTTGCCTGAAATAATGCACAAAGGCGCACCTGAGGTCCTTGCCCCTAGTAAAGCTAATGTGTAGAGTGAAAGTTTGAAAACAAACCACAAAAAAGCAGTCATTGCCCAGAACATGCAGAACCACAGTTAACTTAGAGCGTAGCTAGCCAAAATGAATTCAAGTTAATAGATTTCTACATTTTTTGCGAAAACATTAGGAATGATATTGAACATACAGGAAAATATAAGAAATTATTTCAGATACTATGATCAATTAGGTAACATGTTCATGTTTAATTAAAAAGAAGCTTCCGCAATGTAAACTTTCAAATTAAATGCCATATTGGACATGACACAATGTATTCTAAATAATCAAAAGCAACAGAACATTGCTATACACCGCAAATGATCTGGGGGTGTTTTTTATCTGGCGCAAGTGATTATACCATAAAATAGAAATATATTGCCAAAATTATCCCTGTTGAAAAGACTGACAAAAATACAACTGCGTCGTCAACTGCGTCGTATCATTTCGTAAAAATCATTATTTTCTTAGGAAATAAACATCTCTTTTTAATGAAATTTTAGTAAATGATACAAAATTATATTTCGAAGATTATGGTGAACTCTGAAACAAATATATAATTTATTTGAAGGAAAAAACGATAGATAAAGCAATATGAACTGCGTCGTATCCACCCAATTTCATAGAAATTCTGCTCCGCTTCGAGTTGCAAGTTCGCTATAACTTTTGTTTTACAAAATAGTTGTGCAAGCAACATATACCGAACGAAGCGGAAAATAGTGTAGCGTGTTAATACATATACATTGTATCTGGTTTTCAGTCATTTCCAACAAAAAAGTTATAAACAAAAACATACGTTTTTCGTTCCAAGATGGCGGCGTTTGTTTGCATTTTGTAGGATACGACGCAGTTTTGATTCCCAGCCCTGAGAACAGTACGTGGTTTTTATACAGGGGTTCCGTGCGGCATAGTTTTACATATAAATTTAACGTTAACTGTATGCTTACCTCAATTTCACTGCTTTTACCGAGCGTTTAGGCCGCCATTTTATTAGCCCATTGTACGATTTTTGTCACATGATCATCCGCAGTGTATATTTTCAATCTCGACTTAAACTCACGAAAGGTCCCGAGTAGACTTACGGTAAGTAACCCACAATGTGCAAAGTAGTATTCATTTTGTTTACCCTTCCTTACCTCTCGTGTGATTGACCGATCGGTTTTATTGCATAACATCACTCACTATACATGTACATTGCAAAAATGTAACCATGTCGAGTAAAAGAGGTGGAAAACATTTGTTAAAATAATAATTTATCAAAAATCTTAATGTAAAAGGAAACAAAACAAAAATGATTTTAAATCTATGCTCGATAAAGTAAAAACATGAGGAGAAATTTTAAAGAGAATTTAATAGTTTTAAGAAGTAAATGCAAGAAAAGCAACCATTGAATGTTGAAAACCTGAATGACAGGACGAAAATCAGGAGGCTAAAGAAAGTAGTGAAAGGCCTCTTAAAGGCACTTTTTTATTTTATTTTTAATTAGAACTGAAAAAAAAAACATTTCAATTGCGTAAAGTATACTTTTTATCTTCGTAACACATTACTGCACGTTTTAAATAGCTTTTATATATTTTTATAAAGAATTAATAATGAATGAGGCATAACGTGCCTTTTATAAAATTGTTATATTTAATATTTGTCGTTGGTGATTGCAAATACCCCCTCCCCCCTCCAAAAAAATTTGTTTACACTCTAGGGGCTACTGTTTCGGTTCAAATCCAGAAAAATTGGTCAGAAAGGTTTTTTGGTGATATCTAGCTCAAGTTCGAATATAAGTCATCTCGGGTCAAAAACTAGGTCACAGGAGCTAAAAATAGAAAAACCTTGATAACACCCTAGGGGCTACTTTTTCAGTCCAAATATCTTGGAAATTGGTCAGGAAGACTTTTTGTTGATTTCTTTGTAAAGTTCGAACAAGGTCTTGTTCTTGTTAACACTCTATTGGCTGCAGTTTTGATTATAATATTCTAGAATTTAGTCAGGAAAGTTGCTTTGATGATTTCTAGGTCAAGTTTGAATATGGGTTATCTCGAGTCAAAACCTAGGTCACACAGCCCAATGATAGGAAAACCTTGTTAAAACTCTAGGGGCTACTATTTCACTCAAATATCCAGGAAATCAGTCAGAAAGGTTGTTCTGATGATTTATAGGTCAGTTATCTCGGGCCAAAAACTAATTCATAGGAGCTTAAATGAGAAAAACCTTGGCTACTATTTCAAGTACGAATATAGCAAATTTAACATCTGTGCAATACCGGGTTTTGTAACGGTAATACTAAAGCAATATCCGTAAATTTTATTCGATTTTCAGGAGAAATAAGTTTATCTAAATATGTTTAATACGATTTATGTGCATCTGTTGGCCGATAAGCAGGAAAAACTGTGTACTAGTATGGGGAGATCAATAAAAACAACTACAGTATATGAAGTTGAAAAAAGGGCAAAATTTATTATGCCATTAGAACAAATATCTATTAAGCAAAAGATATCCCCATATCTGGCTGAAAAAATTCCGCCATTACAATAACAATATGAAAAACAAAATAAAAGGCAAATAGAAAAAACAATAAAAAGGTGTAAAATAATAGCCAAGCAGAAACATCTGATACAATGAAATAACGAGGAGGTGGAAGGGGAGGTGGTGGATGAAAAATAAGTAAAATAGCAGGAATAAGACTAGCGATATGAAACACGTAAGAACGTTCTGAAAATTTTCTTTGTTATGAAGAAGCTGCACGCTGATTGGACGGTAATGATCACGTGCAAGCAGGACACTTTCTGATTGGCTATTAAACTATATAATAAATTAACAGAAAAGCAAAGTGGCGTTTAATTACCGAAATGATAACTTGCGTTTAAGAAATGATATTAGCCACAATGACATAAAAGATTTTATCTGGCTATAAAATATATTTATGTGCATCTGTTGGCCGATAAGCAGGAAAAACTGTGTACTAGTATGGGGAGATCAATAAAAACAACTACAGTATATGAAGTTGAAAAAAGGGCAAAATTTATTATGCCATTAGAACAAATATCTATTAAGCAAAAGATATCCCCATATCTGGCTGAAAAAATTCCGCCAAAAGACCAGATTATGACAAAATCTGGGATGACCGCCAGATACACAGGTATGCTTAGCGGCAAATTAGCCTCATATTTATAAAAGATAATTTTAAGCAGGCAAATTAGATACGTATCAGGTATGTTTTTAAAGTGGTATACTTGCTAAAACGGGAATTAGGTGAATGAAGTTTATTAACTCTATAATTGAAAAATGTATTGAAGAATTGATATCTAATATAAAATAATACTGATACCATGTGTAAAAATATTGATAACACATAATTAACAAACAAATTATCAAATACAAGTGAAGATAAAGGTTATAGAAACCTAACATATATAAAAACAATGTTTTTCGATATCCTTTTTATGTGAAATGGTATAAATTGGTGTTTTATGCCAACTATTAAGCATTAATGTTATTCACCATGGTTCTACAACTACAATGGTAATATATACATCACATAACAATTCTACGATGCCGCCTCACAACGGTCAAAATAGTCTAACTAATACAAAGACATGTTATACTATTTACAAATAGTGTCATATAATTAGAAGTACAGGTAGTTTGCCGCCTCAGTCGGTCAAGCTGGTGTGTACAGCAACATTTACAGTGACTTATTGCTAGTGCCGCCTCAGACGGTCACGCTAGCTGACATAAATATAAATAATTTACAGTTAAAAAAGGCTTAACAGTTCTTGCCAATATGATAATACTTGCTGCCTCAGTCAGTCAAGTTTTTAACAGAAATCGTGTGGCACTTTTGATTATGTACATGTATGTATTGTCAACTTCACTCCACTGGATCCAAACCGTATGAAGGATATCAAACATTGGATTGTCCAAAAGCACTCTAGGACTTGCTGCCTCAGCCAGTCAAGCCAGAAATTATATTGTATAGTTGAGTTAAAATCTCCTACCTTAGACAGGTCAAATAGTCACTTTAAAATTGGATGTAGGGGTAAATGGTTTGTTTTGACATATAGTTAAAACCGAAATCTCGCTGCCTCAGACAGTCGAGTAAGTAAAATATTTTCCCGTTGATTTAAGTAACAGGGGTAGGGTTAAGGGAAGGTCTTAAATACTTTGTGTGTAAGCGTTTGACGACCAGCGACCTAATTTTTGTATTTGAGATTCTGAGAAGTTCCTATCGTGTGCTAAGGTCGCCCCCCCCCCCCTATCCGGAAGGAATGTGATGTATATTTGGTAGGGTCTAAATGGCAATGTTCTACACATAGCTTTAATAGCCGCCTGAAATAGCTGGCTGTGACTGTTTTCCCGCAACTAAATTGAAAAAGAGGACCTGACTTGTGGTCGTAACAGAGCAGTATTTACTCAAAACTCTAACCGGACAGAGTAACCGATTTTTAGCTCTGCTGAGGATGATGGTGGATTGTTTAACCCTTGGAGTGTTTTATAGCTCATTAGTTTTAATGAAGCTTTGATAACCTTGCCATTCTTGTATGAAAATTTGACATTTTCTCGATTGATAATATTGGCGGAGCCATTTGAAGTCGTGGTTATTTCGCTTACCCGGAGAAGTGCATAGAAGGCAAGAAGAAACATGGTTCTTAAAAGAAGGGTAATATATGCATCATGGGTAATCAGACTTAGACTCTGTATCAATTTTGCAAAAGATTTAAGGTAAAACCTAAGCGTTGGTCAGAGACCCTTTGTTTTCTTATGCTATATAGCATTTTCTGTATGAGAAAACGTGTAAGCAGGATTTGGGAAATCATACAGGCCGGTGAATATAGGACAATGCTGAAACCATGGACGTAATGGAATTTGGCTGTAAGCCTAAGTCATGGCATACTGAAATGAACTGGGCCAGCTTATGGGTTGAAATCGGAAGCATTGCCTGGCCTGTATAATGTGTGTCATGAAAACGTAAAAAATGTTTAAACGCATTGTGATATGATTTTTGAGTTGACTTTGCCAAGGAATTCTTAAGTATAACGAATTATAGATTCGTTCATTGCAGCTGTAGCAGGTGCTCTGGCACGTTTGTGGGCTGAGGGTCCATGTTTGGAGCTAATAGGTGAAACCTTTGTACCTGTAAACGGGAAAGAAGGTCTGATAAATATTTTCTTTTCCAGGAATATGCTTTGCTTTTATCAATATATTGTATTGCATGCATGACAAAATTAAACGTGTCACCAACTTCATAATATGAGTATCTTTGCAGGACTGCTTATTAATGATGTAGACCACAGCGTAGTTGTCGGAATATAGTGTAATACATTTGTTTTTTTAAATGGGGACCCCAAATTTCTAATGCCAATACAATTGGGTAGAGCTCCTTAAAAGTAATATGAAAGGACAAAAGATGACTTGGCCATGGCCCGTAAAAACCAATGTGTTTGAAAAACTTGCCCCGAAACCTAAAGAGCCTGAAGCATCTGTATGTAACGATAAAGAATTTGAAGAAACCCATCGTTTGGTGTTGCAGCAAGTTTTTGCCATTGAAATGTGTAATGAATAGATCCCAGGCTAACATGTCTCTTCTACTTTCCTTAGATAGAGTTATGCGATGGTGGGGTTTTTTAACCTTGATAGTTAAGTCAATCAAACGACGCAAAAAACATCGCCCAGGTATGACTACCAAACAACAGAAATTTAATAACCCAATCAGAGATTGTAACTCTTTTAAAGTAATTTTTCTTTTATTCTTATGGAAGTCTAACAATGCTTTAAGTTTTTAAGCTTATCTTGAGGCAAACGTGCTTCCATTTGTAATGAATCTAATTCAATGCCCATGAATGTGATTATCTGTCTAGCAGATTCTGTTTTTCGTGTTTAATAGGGACGCCTGTCGAGTAACAAAAACGTAAGAAAGAGTCAAGATACATTTGACATGTTGAGAGATTATTGGCTACCATTAAGAAGTCCTCTAAAATGTGGACAATATGGGAAATACCTAATTTATATTTTGCTATCCATTGAACTGCAGTACTAAAAAAGATTCGAAAATGTTACATGAACTAGAGGAGCCCATCGGGAGGCATGTGTGTCGTAGAGTAATATTTCCCATTAAAATTGAATACCTAAAAGATCATAGTCAGAAGGATGGATAGGGATTAGTCTGAATGCATTTTTTATATCTGTTTTAGCAAAGAAGCTGCCTTTTTCCACATTGAAGGAGGAGATTGACCGCATCATCAAATGATGCATACTTGACAGTTTTCATTTTGGGGTCTAGAAAATCATTGACTGATTTGCCTTTTAGGGTGACTTAAATGGTGAATTAAACGAAAATCTCCGGACTTCTTGGGAACCAAACCAATAGGACTAATTTGCAGAGATGGAAAAGGTCGCATACAGAAGGGACCTTTTAGTCTTTTTTTCTTGAATTTCCTCCTGTAATTTGTCACAGATGATGTCCGGAAAAATCTGAGCAAGATTTGAGGTTAGAGCAGGAGGAGGGTAATCGAGGTCCTAAGTAACCGAGTTTGAACCCTTCTGAAAAAACCACCTTAATCAAATATGTTTTATGAAGATAACCTGTAAGATATTCACTCAGTTTTTGAATTTGAATAGGGGTTCGAACACTTGACTTATTTCTTTCTGATGGGATGGGATTGGGCGGTTCCAGTTTTGAATGATTGTTTGTGCACCGGTAGTGGTAGAGGCCTGCTCTTTTGCTGTTTGAATGAGCAGTGACCGGAATGGTGGGACCCTCTGCAGAAACCGCAGGAACAAATGGGG
>NW_026863767.1:0-64050 GCF_026571515.1 Ruditapes philippinarum | reverse complement strand
TAGGTTTTGTTTATATTTTACCCTCGAAATCTGGCCATGAATGCTGCAAAACAGAGTTTTGAACAATAAACATTATATTCAGATATAAACAATATTTTTCTGTTATTTCTTAATTATGCATGTGCAAAAAATTACAGATATTTTAAAACAGTATATCAATTTCGGCCACCATCCAGTCTTATACATGACGACACATAGAATAAATAGAATAACAGCAACATTTTGCTTGATTTTTTACACACGCTGTATAATTAAATGCAATTATAAAATATTTACACATTTTACAAATTATTATATCAATTTTGCAGGATAAATATTTTCTTTTAATATATTGATATCTTGTGAGATACCATAATATAATAACCCTGTAAGGGCCAGTCAAAATTTGGGTTTCGAAAAAGGTCCTATCATTTTATTATTCTGACTCTTTGAATTTGAATAGTTTTTTTTACCAATGTTCATAGGTGTGCTTTAAACGAAATTCATGTGTAGCATGCATCTATATAATAATCCCAAACTTGTGTTATCATAATTGCATTGAGATAGTTATAAGCAAATTTTAATGTTCTGGGGTTAATTGTTTGTTTGAATAAAAATGAATGAAAAAAGGTTTTTAAATCTTTTAATTATTACCGTTATCAATCACAATTATTAAACGTCTGTCCGTTATATGTATATTTATTGCACACTAAATAGGTTATTTTTTTTAAAGACCGATAAAGGAAAACCGTTTGCAAGAAGAAACGTATGTGTCTCTATCCCGTTTGCAAACATATAAACGAAAATGTGAATATTTTTATGCTACATAACAGAAAGATACAGGAAGAGTAAAATCAACAAAGAGACAAATTAACAGAACATAATATAAAAACATGCCGGCAATTTTTTCATGTAGTAAATGCAAGTTACATATGTCTAATACTTGAATTTTGAAAACGATAAAAATATTACCAATCGAATCACGACAATTATTAATACACTAATTGTTTCACATGGAATAAGATAGTACAATGATCTTTATAGGTACTCATCAATAAAATAATGTAATTTTACGTTCAAGAGCTTTGTTGAGGAATTCAATTAGTCCCTACGCAATAAAACCCAAAGATTTCCAGTTTTCCCCCCAAAATTTCCTATCTCTGGTCAGTGATGAGCATTTAATTATAATTACAGGGCAACGGCTTTTCACTGTAAATTAGGCTGGATAGCGCAACCCTTGAATGTTTATGATCCCACTATATCTTTCCAAGAATGTATAGTTTAAGCTAAAAGACATATAGGGAATCATTTTTAGATGTAACGAAAAAAAATAATTTTAACTTTTTAAGTGTAAAGAGATCCATACAATTTTTAAAAAATAGTTTAAAGAGCAAATAAAAATTTGATTACAAGTAAAAAAGGTGTTTTTATCACTTACAACTCACAAATGAAAATAATTGTGTAAATTACTTTCATATTAAAGGCATATCAATACCTGCAGTAATTTACATTATTTTTTCTATAATTTGAACCTTATCATTCAATCTAGTATGAAAAAGATGAATGAGATTTTTTTTTTTTAAATTTACCAAAATGATACAAGCAAAAAGTACATAAAGTTATTAAAAGTAAAATTCTAAGTTTTAAGGTGAAAAGGGATTTAAATTTTATTTTGGGAAAATTTCCCTTAAAATAGTTTTTGCAAAGAAGATTTTCACCTTTTTGAACACTTTTTGTGATTTTAAATTTTAAAGAAAGGTCAGCCCAAAAAAAATGGTTTTAAACTTTTTCCCCTTTTAAACCCCGGAACCTTACTTTTTTGTATTCCCAAATTGGGAAAACCCTGGCCCCAATTTATCGATAACGCTCCCCCCCCTTTTTAAAGGCATCAATGGGGAAAAACCGGGTTTCCATATCCCCCGTAAATTTAAACGGGTCCTTTACTGCATTTCCATACTTCTCTTTAAAATTTTCCCATGTATCGAAAAACAACTAACTTTACATCTTTTATAAAATATCTCAACATTTGCCTTTTTTTAAAATTTTTTAAGAAATTGTCCCCCCCCCAAGGGTAGGCTACATAATGTATGAAACATAAATAATTAAGCATAGCGGCAAATCGCACGACCAAGGGGTTTGATTAAAAAATGTAATTGCTAAAAATATCCATAATGTGTGAAAATAATTTGTTCTGTCCCCGTTAATCTGAATAGATATTACGATGAGTTGATAGACACATTTGTACGGATTCAAGGGCTTACTTTACATTCAACCTCGTTTTCTAACAATGTCAAGTAAAACAACAACAAAAAACAGACAACATTTTTATATGTGAACGCCTATGTGACTTGTGAAAAGGTGTCCCTGACAATTTCTAAACCATTTTAGATTGTCTAAGGATGATTATTTCTCTATAAATAAAAAAAAAAGATATTAAAATATATTCTCAGTGAAAATAAATTCTTCGCCAGTAAATCGGACACAGTACTAATAAATCTGGGACAAAGTATGAAATTTATTGTCTATCCCGGTAGAAACTGGATCTCTATGCCGTGCATAGATGATATTCATAATAGAAGTCAAGAAGGCCAGATCATAATGATCTAGTAATACCTTTTATTTCTATTAAATATGTGAAGCATTATCAATTTGGGTGGAAAAAATATATAATATCCCGTGCTTATTTGTACATCTAACCATGGACTTTAAAAGACTGTCACAAGCTTAGTTTTTCGTTATTTTATTTTATATTTTAACGGAATTTCATTCACGAATACACAGGCAGAGTGATACTGAGGTATAATACAATAATAATGCTAAAATCGATAATAATAATAAACTTCAAAAAGGAAACAATTAAATACCCCGCCTAGCGGTGCCGCAAATGCGTTCCATTTCCCCCACTGAGTGTGCCTCAAATTTTACCCGATAGTCACGTGACATGTGAGACATAATACCAGACGATCAGTAAATCACGTTAAGAATTTGAAGAAATTTCAGCTAATAAACTGATATTAATCAGCAGCTTTTTAATTGGTCAGATGTCACTGGGTCATAAAATGTTGTTTTAGAGTATGTTACCGCCGCACTTGTGACCCTCTCTGGTGCGATATTTGTGTATTATGCAATTATTTTAGCGTGAAATGTAGGGGTCCGAGAGAGAACAGCCGATTTATGACACTCGTTTGATGCGGGTCGGACTAACTTTGAATCGGCATAACTTTTTTTAATAATCAAGCAATTAACATGCGGTTTAAAGCACATGAAAGGAAATTCATTTACGGAGGGAAACCGTGTCAGGGATTTTTGTTTGCTCAATAGGCGACTTAATTATCTTTAATTACGTAATATGTATGGTGAAAAAAGTCGCATAAAATGTTTGACGTTACGTAATATTTTTTTGAGAAAAAGATAGAAAAAATTTGAGACACGGTTCCCTAGATAATATAAGTATGGTTATTTTCAAAAAGTTTGATGACAAAAAAATAAAAAATGACTTTGATATGACGAATTTAAAATTTTTAGGATTTTTATTCAAAATCAATCATTTACAAAGGCATTTTTTTCAAATATGTTATTTTTTATGATGATCAACGACATTTAATGCACAAAGATTAAATAAATAACAATTATTACTAAAATAACTTTGTTTAAATGACATTTATGTGAGTACCACGGAAAGTGTCTGTTGTCACCTTAAAAAGGAAATAAGGATGTTAGAGTTATAAACCTTGTCATGCATGATGTAAGCATTGATAAAGGACACTTGTCTTAAAGGGAAAGACAAGGTTAGAATAAAAACTTGATTTCAGGAAAAGAATACTATAAATAATAAATCTGCAAATTTTCTGCCGCCAAATAATAATATTAAACGAATGATAACAAAATTTAAATCGCTAAATCACCGATTTCTACAAATCAGTAGGCGCGTTCATGTTTGTGTATTGGCCGTATAAAAACAGGTGCGCGTGATGTCATTTCCCCACATCTGTAGATTTATGATAAATCTTGTTGAATCGTAGCGAAATATTAATATAATAAAGTATTGACCAGACAATTAAATTTTCACAGGAGGTGTAGAGGAGATTTTTTTCTGGTTCAAAATACGTAACAATATCAAAAAAAAAAAAAACAAAAAAAACAAATAAAAAATCAACGTCTACCGGTCGCACCAATTCAGGCCAGTGATGCCCGTTACTCCAAACAATGCTGTGTTCTTTAAAGTCTCATCTTAATGTTATTAAACAATATTTCACAGATTTAATAAATACTCATGTTATTATATTTAACAAAGTTTCACAATCAAATAATGCAATTAAATAAACAAACGCACCAACGAATAATTGGCTGTTAATTATTGAACGGCGATAATTATCATTATTATAAAAATCCTACTAAAACGTGTTCTTAATAGTACAGTCATGTAATTAAATTTTTGCAGTTTGATTCTGACTTTCAAATTAAAAGGTGTGAACATATGTTATAATTGATGTACACATTTCAAAAAATATAAGCAAACTCTTTTGAAAAGTAAATTGTTAACATGTCTGACAACGTATGTTGCCTGGCGTGGTATTTTTTACATCGTAATCGTAAGCCTAATATTAACTGCAGGCAAAACATTTTTATTGGCTGCTCAAAAATCAAAATTTGCATAATTTATTCACACAATTGCTGGTTCTAACTACTTATGTCTAATACTGTGCATTATCCATTTTAATTGTTCCTAATTTGCATCTTGCACCAAAAAATGTTCCTGTCACACTGTGTACTGACGATTTTTTATTGCTCCTTGTATGCCTCTGTGCCGACAGACCTTTTGATCATGCACAATGTTGCCCTGATTGGTTAATCACCTTGTCAAATATGTTCTAATGACGAAATATACATCATTTTTTTTACGCTTCATCAGTGAAGTGAATGCCCTTAGGGGAAATTAAGTTCCACACATTTCAAATTATACTATTAATTACAGCATTTCATAAAATAGCAACACAATTTTTTTCAGTTACCAATAATCATTTTAAATATTAAGTAGATTTATGACTTTTTGTTTTATTGGATTAAATTTACGGTAGTAGAAATGCGTATTTGTGTGGGAAAGGGATTGGGAAAGTAGATAACGTGGAAAAAAAAGCTATAAGGGAACTGGATAAACCCCGAGAATATGCGTAATTACAGGGAGAATGGGCAACCTGTTGCTGTTGGTACTAGTTTTGACTGGTGCGGACAGTTTTTTTTCATAACGATATTAGTCTGGCTGCCGATTATCCTGCGCCATTCTCATTTTTAGCGTCAATGGCGGAAAATCGCGTCCTCAGCAGATCTCTGGCACATATTGGATTTAGTTGATATTTTACGCTGAAAAAAAAAGATACATGACCGGCGATGTTCCCTATTCGGACAGCTTGTCTAGCAAAAAATTTAAGTACAAAATAAAAAGGATATATCGTCAATTTTGAAGAAGTTTCTCATAGTACCGCAAATTAAATTGATGGTTTTTTTATCTTTGAAAATTAAGCAGTCATTGCTTAAATCATGTGGTGGGATCATCAAGCAGAGCTTTGAAAATCGGACAAATGATAATTAATGTCGCGCGTCTTCAATAAATTAATTAAAGCAATTCAGTTCCATATGATGTTTTCATAAATAATATATAATGTACGCAATAAGATTAATAAGTTCTTCATCAAGATATATTCAGTTGTACGCAGCGTGTACACCTATACCGGAAGTGGGTGTAACACGTCACAATCTCGGGTCTCGTCTGTCTCGCGAAAATGACAGAACGCCAAAATGGCGGCGCCCATGAACTTATTTCTCAAGTAGAAATAGTGTCTTAAAACACGGAATTTTCACTTATAGGGTTGATGTCAACAGAAAAACTGTCATGGTACCTCTTTTTAAATGATGAATATTTATATTAGACAGACATCAATCAATCCATCCATTCCTATTCCTTTAAGTCTTGAGTTGATGTCATTTATAATAACAAAGTAATTTTTGGAAATATTTGAATTTTAAATAAATCCCTAATTCAAAAATTAAATGAAGATAATTCTAGAAATACAGGACTTGAGTTATAAATAAATCGCACCTGATATAAGTGTTGAAACGTTTTTATGCCGCTGAAAGGAGGCGTATCAAAATCGCACCGTTTCTCTGTCTGTCTGGATGTCCGTCTGTCTGTGCGTCCCCACTTCATTCATAACTTTGTCATGCATTGAATGATATTAAATAACTAGGCATTAATGTCTACCACTTCAAAACGATGTGTCGCGTCCAAGAATTACGTCCCTACCTCAGAGGTCAAGGTCACATTAACATTTTGAAGTTTCACTTTATCATAATTAGAGTTTATAGTTACACACATCCGTGTCCGGACTGTCATGCATGAAAGGATTACAAAATAACTAGGCATAAATATCTTCCACATTAAGATGACATGTCGTGACTAAGACCCCTATCCCTACCTTCAAGGTCAAGGTCATACGTATAGTTTGAAGGTATTCATTCATTCGAGAAGAGTTTGAAGATACGCATTCATGTCCGGACTGTAACTTTGACATGCATGGAAGATTTTATAATAACTTGGCACAAATGTCTACCACATCAGGTCGATGTATCGCAGCTAAGGCTCATGTCCGTCTGTTCGTTTGTGTGTCCCCACTTACACAATAATCATGTCCAGTATGTAACTTTGTCATGCATTGTGGGATTTTGAAATAACTTGGCACAAATGTCTATCTCATGACATCATTCTGTTGTGTCTAGGAACCACGTCCCTTCTTCAAAGGTCAGGTCACACTTATATTTGGAAGGTTCACGCAATCACAATTGGAGATTAGAGGTACAATAATACAAAGAAAAAAATTTAAGAAATAAGTTACTTTCACCCTCTTTTCTTTACATACGATCAGTCCTGCATGCTTAAGAAAATTTTTCGGGGGAATTCGTCACTTATGTGACAGCTCTTGTTGAAGTCCGAATTTAATAAGGAAATTCAAAGTATAAAGGGATGATGATTCTGAAGATATTGATGCTAGAGTTATTATGAAGCTTGTTGTTTAAAGTTATAAAATATCAATTTTTATTCAAAACAAATTTAAATGGGGTAAATAATCCTGGAAATATTCATGCTACAGTTATGAATCTTGTCACACATGATAAGGAAATATATTTGAAGTTAGAAGTTGATACCTTAAGATATAAAAAAGAAAGTAAAAAGTAACATTTTTTGAGAGGAAAAAAATCATGGGGAGATAATTCTGGAAAAATTGGTGTTAGAGTTGAAAAAAAACATTGACGTAGTTGATGATAAGGAACACATGTTTGAAGTCAATACTTTATTATGAAATAAAGATGTTAGAGTAAGATAAAACATTATTTAAATTCAAGGGGATATAGTTCTGGAAATACTGGTTTTAGAGTTTTGCACCTTATCAAATGATGTTGATTGTGATAAGGAATATATATTTGAAATTGATACCTTAAGAAATAAAGAAGTTATAGGCGCATAAACATTAATTTATAGTATTGACGCTAACTTCGACTTGCAAACTAAGGTAAGTAGGACAAATCACCATATTCTTAGTATAGTCGAGCTAATAATAAAAATATCACTTACCTAGTCATTTTAGTTAAGAGTCTTGCACTTTACAGTAAAAGCTACATCTATGAACATAGTTTTGTTTTTGATTTTTTTTAGCAGGCCGGGAGGGGTGTTCAGTCAGTAACATGAGTAACAGTGACACTTAGCTATTGAACTTAATTTATTATTAATTAAAAAAAAATGTATGTTATAAAATATATTTACAAATAATTGCTAAGTTTCACAATTCAATTGGGCCACAGACCCATTTACATAAGAAAGGAGAAAAAAAAACATGAGCGTATCTTCAACAGAAATTTGATCCTTCGAATTTGAGGCCATTAGATAAGAATAAAGAGGGGCAATAAATAATGACAAAACTCTCAACTCAGTGGACGTGTTAATGGGAGACATACAGTTAAGAGTGATTTACTAGCTGATAAGCCCTTACGCTGGAAGGGTTTATGCGTAGGACTGTGTAGTAGAAGAGAGATTCAGCGGGAAGAGTTAATATGTGTTATGTAAAATTTAAAGTGTCAGCGTGTACAAGAATAATGTAATTGAACACTGAATTACTGATTCGAACTAATAAGCTAAACATAACAAACAATGAAACATGGCTATCAGAAGTACATGATAGTGATCGATTAATGCTTGGGAAATAGTTAATTAATCAGGTACATATACTCACCATTTTTATGTTTACATTCATCGTACTATTTTCATGTTTGTATTTGTTTTAAGCATCACATAATTTTCACCTTCATTTCATAAGAGTTATTTGGCGGTTATTTACTATTCTTTAAGCTTAGGCACCTCTCTTTTATTGTCATGTACTTGTGTGCCATGCATTTTAATTAACAAACAAAACATCTAAAGTGTGAATGTAATTTAAATTGTTGTTACTTTAACATTTTAACAATTTTATATTTATAGTAACTTACACGCAAATGCTTAGAATTTGAAACAAGCATAATAAATTTATGCACGTTATAAGACTTTATAAAATATTAATAAGTTTTTTTTTGTCAATATTTGTTTTTTGCATAGAATGATCATTTAATGTTGTTTTGATTCGTTCAGAGACATAGATAACTATGTCTCTGATTCGTTCAAATTTGTCTATGAATGGACAGTAACATACCAACGTTTCAAGCTTAGATGAAAAAAAAATATTAAAATTATATATTGTTCATTAAATTACATACATAAAATTACATATACTTGAAAACTCCGTTATGCTTAAAGTGTAAGTCAATGTTTTCATACGACTCGTATCACATACAAATTAGAGAGTTTCAGATTGAGTATGCGATACATGCACATTTTGTGTGTCCTAAAGCGAGTAATAACTTTCCTATAAAATACACACAATCATGTGTTTCATTTTGTATCAGGCAATTGATCGTTTAAAACTTTTGAATTAATATCTGACTTTGATATTTTAAGGAACAAATTTGATGTGGAAAAAATGCAAATGAAATTGTTTATTTTATTTTACAGATTAGAGAAGAAAGGAATAAAGTGATTTGATATTCAACAAATCAATAAGACGTATACTGGATATTAATATAAAACGGCGTTATATATTATGTGAATGAGCTACCATAAAATATGGATAAAAAAGGGTTGTTTAGACAAGTGATGCATCGGAACAAACGAAAACATTTTGAATGCGCGATGAAAACATCAGACATAAACATTTAACATGGAAGTTGCTGAAGTGATATTGGTATTCTCAATTTATCATGTTTCAACTATCGTTTTTGTTTGTTTTATTTTTGTTTTTCTTTACAGAAAGTAAATTATTTGATTCCGCAAAAATATATTCAGAAAATGTATAAATATTATGTGTTGCATTGTCAGTGCTTTGTGTTTTGTGTAATATAATATTACACTTATCTGGTTTTTTAATAGCTTTGTATCCTGTTACAGTTTCTTAAAAGTGGTACGATCTCATTTTCTATATAGAATAATTTGCGATTGATATAATTATTGTAAATAAGTATTTCGTGTAGAAGTTAAAATACTACATAATTTACATTTTGCTACCTTTACGACATATTACTGAACATTCAGCGATACTTTCCTCATCTGTTAAACACCTAACATTCTCTAAATCTTTGATAAAAACAATAGTGTATACATGTTTGACATTTCTAAACATTTTAATTATTTTTGTATGGATTTCTGCGACATATTGTGCCTTTAACCTTTTTAACATTTTGATACCAGCTTTTATCATCCAAAAGCTTTCTTTGATACACATATATTTTGTATTATGTCAATTATATGCAAATTAACTTTTATGTCTGATTTTCAATAATTAGTTAGAAAAATAGAGATGAGATCGAATTCTCCAACAATAATGTAAGTTATTTATATTATATTTCATGAATGTTCCGTCTTAATTTTCGTTTGTTGCAGTAACAATGCATGGCATCTTATGATAAAAAATATAAGCCTTTTATATGCAGAAATGTTATTCCAAGTTAAAAAGGTTTTTCTTTGTTTTTGTTTTTTTAAGAAGCAACAACAACAACAACAACAATAAAATAGAAAAAAAAGAAAAACGACAGGGGAAAAAAAACGATCCAAAAGAAACATATCATTAAAAATACTTCTGAATATAAATAGTATTATATTTGCTATAACAAAGCAACCTCATTTTTGAGATACAGTCGAAACTGTACTAACGGTCACCTCTTATCGGCGGTCACCTGACCTTAACGGCCATTTTGTGACGCTCCCAACGAAAACCACTCTATTTTATACATCTGTTCAACGGTCACCTGCTGTCCGCGGTCAACGGTCACCTAAAATGCTTCCCGAAGTCGGTCATCTTAAGCGGTTGGCCAGGTGAAACGGCCAGGCAATCTTCTGCGGTCAGCCAGGTGAAACGATGACACATGTCACGGATTAACAAAAGCTCTTTGTCAGATGCTAGATATTAACACAAACCACAACATTTCAAGAAGTTTGCATAATTGCTCATCCGTGTCGTAATTACAAACGTTTGGAACGTCTCAACGCACTTGCAATTCGTTCTTTTGAGTTACTGTACGGTAGTTTTTTTATTTTTCAATTTACCGATTTTAAGAAAAAAAAGCATTGTCGATGGCAGAAAAAAATTTCAGTTTATCCCGATTCAGATAAATTTTGTGCGTACATGGTACTTACCAAAGAAATGAAAATGAATTACATCGCCGATTGTCTAAATTCCTCAGTAATAAATTCATAAAAACACTTGCTCCATGTGTGAAAATAAAATTGCATAAATATAATGAGGTCACTGTTAAATCACACACCCATTAAGTTTACACACTTAGATGACCCTCTGAGAGGTAACAAGCGGTCTCTTCAAAGGAATCTTTGATGTTTACAAACCTGTTAGCCCTGCTGTTTTCAATCCGAAACATCAAAGGAAGTGCCGACACTTAGATGACGTGTACACAATATTCTATTGATCAAAAGTTAGAAAAAAAAAACTGTCATACTTTTTTTGTGAAAAAAATATTTCGCATTTAAATTATTGTACAAGAAAGATATTTTTATGGGATAAATAGTTTCAATTATTGACAATAATAAATCGTGAGTGCATTTGTTTATCTGTGTTACATTCATGTAAAGCTTTATATGTTGGAAGGATTGTGTACATGTTAAACCATTAAAAGCATACGTTTGTAAATGGTTAAAAACTGATGATGATGATGAATCAGACTGGTTTATTTATACTTAAATCAGATTCATTTTACAAAAAAATGAATAATGTATTTGGATAAAAACTGGTTCCTCCATTCAGCAGCCACCTGTCTTAAGCAGCCAAAATGACTGCATCCCTTGGCTGGCTGCTTAAGACAGTTTCGACTGTACTTTTGTTTTTTGATGAAAAAAATATTTTCATTTTCAGTTATGTATTCATATTGTCTCCTTTGTTTGTATTTATTTAAGTTTAACTGAGCTAATAATAGTTATCATAAGGTAGGGAAGGTATATTATACTATACTATTTTTAAAAACGCATTATTTGTTTTAATGAAATTCCTAAATATGATGTAGAACTTCTCACAAATTGTGTAACTTATCAACACAATGTTCAACTTGTGTTATTTCCGCGTTATGCGGTTGCACTGTTAGTGCTTCAGTGTATTTATTGACTACTAGCGAAATGATAAATGTGGAATCGATTGTCTGTAAAATGGACATTATTTTACAACTAGAGTTTGTACGATAGCTGATAAGATTACTACTTCTTTGAGTAAAGATATTTTAGAACATTAAATTGGCACTTTGGGAACATACATGCAAAGCAGAACAAATCTATGTGTTATTTGTCCGCATAAACTTGGATATTATTTCAAAAGAATTAACAGATGAAGATGTGCCAATATATAACCATAAGAATATAACTTTGGTTGAATGAGTTTTGTTTTCTCTCTGAACATATAATTAAACTTTTTACTCAGAATACAAATAGATTTTCATGACAGCAATTAATCACATTATTGCATATATAAATGATAATGATATACCGCATTTGTATCACATTTTTACCATTTTATGTTTTTATTCCTTTTCAATCAACTTATATTAAATCAATGAATTATATATATATTTATTTATTCATTAATAAATTTATTTAATTATTTATTTATCTGTTTGCTAATTATTTCATCCCTTTATGCATTTATTTGTTTATTTATCAGTTATTAAAAAAGAAAAGAAAAATCTTCCTATCATGCTATACTGTTAGAAAGCAAAGATGCTTATCTTTCACCTATTTGCCACTTCAAACAACTTTTCTATGCCCATACTGAAGTAATGGGTAATTTCACATCCCGGTATATGTAACAGTTATATTATATTGGTAAAGCACAATTTTTTATCTGATCTTTTCATGAAGACTTCAAAGCATGTCAGTTAAATGAGAAAATAGTAAATGTCAGTTACTTTTAGTATGATTTTATACTTAAAATAACTGACATATTTTTTTTTTTCTCATTTCAATATCACCCGGGCAAATTAAAAAAAGAATGAGAAAAATCAGTTGAAGTCACTTATATATAATGAACTGTGAAGTTTATTATTATTATTATTATTATTATTCATTTTTTTCTCTATACATATTATAATTTTGCACTAGTTTCTTTAAGTTGATAACTAATGAAAAATAAATAAAATGATTTTCATTGTAGGTAATGGATATATATTTTTAATATAGAGAGTTGGTAAAATGGATTAGTTGGCAATAATACGCTACTACTAGCTTATTAATGATTATATTAATATAAGTTGTAGAAAACTTTTAACATTTTTATTTTTATTTTTGTTGTTTATTTACTACATATTTTCATATTAACAAACATGATGTACGATAGAAAATGTTAAATAAAAGAAACTAATTGTCAAAAAAAAAAAAAAAAAAAAAAAAAAAAAAAAAAAAAAAACAAAAAACAAACAAATGTTTGCGTTATTTAATGACCCTCCATTTTGTCATTGATCATATCATCTTCATATAAACGGGGGTAAAACCATATATCACGAACACATTTTCATCTACACAAATAATAATTATAAGCAGCGATTATACTAACGCATGAGGAATATGGAGGAAAAATATCATGTTTATTCATTTCGTTAATCAGTATTACACCATTTGCGATTCCGAAGAATGATCTGCAAAAAATGACAGTAATACTAATATATGATAAACAAGATCAAAAAGGGAAGGCGACGTTCAATGAACGCAACCCCATATGACCCAGCAACAAGACCAATTTTAAAGTATGAACAATATACTTCTATGCATATTGATCAAATAATTCCGAACAGCGATTTACAAAATTATCCTTAGAAAATAAGCCCCTATAAAAAGAGAGTGGCATATTATCCGCAGAACGGACAGATATAATGCGTTTGAGGTTTAAAAGATAGGGGAATTATTCCCCTATCTCTCTAGTCTCACCATGTATCTCTCTCTGCATGTAAATTTGTTGACGAAAAAGTGCCTTAACGTCGACCCCCGGAAAAAGGACATCTGGAATTTCCTTTTTTATTCTGGAACGCATTATAAGGGAAATGTGAGATTGAAACCTTGTACTAGTAAATTGTCTAAAAACATGATCAAAAGCAGGATAACTCAAATACATGCTCGGTGTCGGCCTAAAGCTCGCCAAGATACACTTTCTTGCTCACCGATAAACCTTCTCTATCAAAACATCAACAATGTATTCTTTATATATGGTAATTCATATGAGATTCTATGTATTTCATATGGTTTGAAACCAGTTGCTTTGTATGTCAGAGATATTTCCAATTTAACTTTCTACTATATCCAGTTCCTTGATTCTCTGATTGTGACATTGTACTTAGGAAGCCATATTGAATTTCTTTTAAATTTAAGAAACATACATGGCACTTTTTGAAATTCCTTAAGTCATTTCTTTAATAAACCGGACATATATTCACAATAATACAATTTGCAAGATTTATTTCAAAATACATCATTATTTCCATGAAAGTTTCCATTGTACTTGATGTGTTTTACCTGTTAATAAACAGCTGGAAATAATTTGAAATACATTTACCTAATGGTTCACTGACTGTCCGTTTTCTGTTTCCTGGAAGTAAATTTTGAATGTTGTGAAAATTCAGAATTGAATTTATTTCACTTCTTCAAATGAATTATATCATTTTTGCCTATTGTGAACATGTTATTTTGTTATTCATTTTTTTCAATGAATTTAGTAAGAAAATCACACAAACATAATTAAATAGTAATAATTTTACCTCATACCAGTACATTATGTAAGTATTGTTTGTAAAAAAGACAGTTTATTTTGTAACTTCCATACCTAATAGATTATTCTGAGTAGTATAGAGTATGATGGTTCCGGGACACTTTGAAGCCTAAAAAAGTGTTTATCTATCAAACCAAAGGGTAAGACAGCTCGACATAGCTTACCTATCAACCCAAAAAGTAAGACAGCTCGACATAAAACCCCATTTTATTGATTTAAGAACACCCTCAGGCCAAAATCCCCCCGGAACCATCATACTCTATACTACTCATAAATAGAATACAGGCGGGAACCGACGAGTCCTTTTTTATAATTAAAATATATATAAATGAGTTTACAAAAACAAATATATTGTTTAAAAGAACGAACATACACCGATAATGTAAATCCTCAATATGTTACAACAAAAAACGGAAGATTAATGATAAAAGCCGCGTGTGCTTCATGCGGTAAATTGAAATCTAAGTTTGTAAAACAAGGCGGTTAATCATGAGTAATAAAAATGTTTATCCGGAACCAAACTTTTAAATAGTTGCAGCCTATAAATCAATATGTCGTTCCGTATCACGTGTACAGTTTTCCGCTAAAGATCAATAGTGAAACGTCATCCAGAACATTCGCCTAGTGTGCAGCTCAATAGATGTTAAATGCGTTGTTATTATTTCATCAGCCAGGAATACAGAGTGGTTAGACAGAATGTAAGTTGTTTTACCATTTTTCTTTAACAAATATAGTAAATGAATTATTTATTCTTTTATCTAAGAAGTTCTTTCGTTAATCATTAAATTTTTTGTTTTTATTTAGGGCTGAACAATTTGCGATAGAGATGTTTAAATATATAAAATCCCTGAAGATTTCTTTCTCGTAAAACGGAGAACGGAGAAGTAATTACGCACGATGAATTTAATGAAATGTGTACTTATAAAAACACAATTGAGTACATTTCTAACATTCATAATTTTATGAAAGATCATGCTCAACAACAGTTACAGAAGATCAAATAGCTTCTTGAATAATAAACAAAAAGACTTAATAAGAACAGATGAAATAAAAAATTAACGATTTGGGATTGAAATCATTGCAGCAGGTTCCAGTGTGCAACAAAACCTACGTCAACAAAGTAATAAAACAAAAGCAAAAAAAACATACAATCAAGTGAAAAATGAAGTACAAAAATCATATTCAAAAGATCGGAACTTGGCTGGAGAGGTTACGTTGGAGCTTGAAAACACCGACAGCTGTTTTAAAACTTTAAAAAACTAGACAGACATACGCAGAGTGCTGGAAGAACAAAGTTGTTTTATAATATCAAAAGGAGAGGTTTTAAAAAAAATCAAGGATTTTGAAAAAGGAGGTTTTTAAACAAAATTAAAGAAAAGTTTACAATATAAAATTTCACACTGTAACTTTTTAATTAAATTGTACAAGAGCCTTTTAGGCTCGTCGGTCCCCTTACAAGTTTTCACTCAATCATTCTGATATAATTCATTGTCATTGCATTTTCTACAAGGAGTGTTATTCCACGGATATTTGATGAATTGAAATGGTAATAAATTAATATTGAATATCCGTGGAATAAGAGTCGCAAAACGACGAGTGTCGGCAGATTGATTTTTCCATTCGCTGTGTTGAATATTGGAAAACTTTTGTAGAGGCTCAAAACGACGAGTGTCGGCAGGCTGATTTTACCATTCGCTGTGTTGGATATTGGAAAACTTTTGTAGAGTCGCAAACCGACGGGTGTCGGCAGACTATTTTTAAACATTAGTGAAATAGTTTATTATTGTTTGTTCATTTTCTTTTTGATTATTGATGTTTAAATGTTTGTATAATATATCATATAAAGGCACTTTCTGTTGTAATAAATGTATGAAATATAAACAATAATAACCACACAACACACTTGTTTTATCTTGATATTGTATGTTGTTATAATTCAAACCTGGAATGTAACTGATTACCTCTTTTGGTGGAGGAAGTCCGAAAGGGTCGAAGTAATTATTTCTGTAATAACACACCCAATGTGTACCCTGTCCAATAAAGTCATCTAAATTTATTATCCCGCATTCTTTACTATTAGAAGGTAAATTATTTCTACTGAAGACGCCTTGAAAGTTTTGAATACCAAGTTGTTTTACCCATTGTTCTATTTTAAAGTTAGATAATGGTTTGTTCAGGAATTTTATTTTTTTTTTTTACCCTGGGAATTCGTCTATATGGAACTCGTTGTGCATCAACCTGTAAACCCTTGCCACTTAATAATGATGTAATTAAAGGTATTCCTAGAGATGCTGCTAACATACCAAGGAAACCACCATCTTGCCGTTGCTTGTTATTTAACTTAATTACCCCGTCATTCATTAATTGTTTTCTTTGCTGTGGTGTAATAAATGGTAATATTTTATTTCTTTTATTTCTTGCTACAGATACCATACCGTTTCCAAGTATTTTACTTACACCAGTGCTAGCCAAACCACTTAATGCTCCAACACCTAAAGGGCTAATATTTTTGGAGCCAATTTTGTAATAAACGGAATTAAAGTGTTAAGAAAACCGCCTTGACTGCGCATTTGTTCCCGCGATATCTTAATTTCTAAGCCAGATTTATTCTGTTTAGCCCTATCAATTTTATTTATTTGTGTCTGTGTTAAAAGTATTGGGAAAGTACCATTTAAATCTTCATACTTCAATCTTAAAGTATAAGGGCATTTATCTCTATATGATTTCGCAAGTTTGTGCTTTTGTCCTTCTGATAAATTTATTTTATATTCAACGTAAGACATTTATATAATTTATATAATTATTTTTTTTTTCATCAAAGACGTCTGTCTTAAACAATAACAATTTCATTTCCAATAGTATTTAATTGAACTGTTTCTTCATACATTACAATGGCATAGACACGAATAGCTGCAGCTGGCGGTACATTTAATTTTGCATCTAATGTAAGATGCTTGGGATCAGATGCAATTTCTTCTTTTTTAAATTCCAAGTTAAAATGAATGAATCCGAACAAACCCTCAAAGTTTGATATATTTAAAAGGGACCCAGTATTTTTATCATTTTGTTTGTGAAAATAATCTATTACATCGTCATATATTCTCGTTATACTAGAATATTCTGTTTCGGGGTAAAAAACACCATTTCCAACTTCAAGACGACAAGATTGCAAAGTACAATTTCTATTATTAGCATTTAATTTAAAAGTATCTAATAAATGAGGGTTTTGTTCTTGTGAATTACTTTTATTAGCTCTTTGTAAATAAACAAACACATGTTTAGGATTCATTACACCAGCTGTTATTCTAAAAATAATATTGCTTTGTTCTATATTAGATGATTGTGTGACCCTTTCTCGAAGATAGTTCCACTTTTTTGCTTTCAAATAATGTTCAGAAATCAAACTATATCCTTCAGCGTTAAAGATTAACCGAGGAACCCATAAGATAAGTTTAGTAACTATAACTCTTCCATTATCAACTCCAGCTACCCTATGGATTAATTCATTGTCGTTTGTTAATTGTAATGTAATTTGAATTTGGCTAGGGGGCAACATATTTGTCTCTAAACTCCGAAAAAATGAATAATTGTTTAAAGGGATTTTACATTTAATTTCATTACCTCCTTGAGCTAATAATTTTCTTGCAGCAAAACCTTTATTAAATCCAGCCTGATTAGCTCTAGATTCAGCTACATTTGTAGAATCCAAAGCAATTAATTCATTTGTCCCAGTTGTTTCTGCATAATCTTTTGTTAATTCAACTAAATTTCTTACATTCACAACCCTATATAAGTCATAACAATCATATACATTCTTTCCATTTTGTTTTATAACTAATTGATCAATTAATGAAGCCGCATTGTTTATTACAGCAATTTGATCAGCATCATCATAATTAGCTCCGTTTGCCAGTTTATTTATTTTAAAATTTACCTCAAAATACCCATTGAACCAATCATAATATGAAGATCTATCATCTATAGTAAAACTATATCCATTTTTCTGCTGGGAGGCGTTATTGTTCACGATTGTTATTAAAGGTGTATCTAATCGAATAGGTGTTTTTTCATATCTCTCACAGTATTGTTTTGATCGAAACATATATATTATATATCTTTTTTAAATAATCGCCTTCCGGATAACAATTCATTTATTTGTAAATTTATATCTCGTCTTCCTGATCCAGATAACAATTCATTTATTTGTAAATTTATGTCCTCAGTATCCTTCTTTCTTAATTCTTTTACAATTTTATCGCCAACTGGCGGAGGTTGTTTCTTCTTTTTAAATACACCTGTTATTTTATCAGCAGCTAAATTTCCGACTTCAGTTCCCACCTTTTTGGCGCCACTTTCAATAGCAGTTTTTACCTACAGTTTCTAATACTTTTTTACCTACAGAAGAAAATAAAGTGTCAAAGAAACCTCCTGCACGCGAGGAGATACCTTCTCCCGTCCAATTATCAACATGAATATATACTCCACTATTTTCATCATATACTTTTTTGTGCATTATATAATTTACATTTCTTTTATAATTAATGTAAAACTTGTTTCTACTTCATTAAAATTGATTTTTCTACCAAACACATCTGTAATATATATTCTTATCGAATTTATAATATTTCTATTAATTTCAGAATAACCAACCCTAATAGGTTCTTTTGTAAAAGGATAAGCTCTTGTTAAATCCGCAGTACTCAATGCATATATCACATCACCAAATTCTCCATCAACAAGTGAATTATCTATCAAATCACAATGAATATAAATTGTATCCACAGAATTAGTTATATTTGGTGTTAAAGCTCCCCATTCTGTTTTATTTACTTTTTTCTTTTTAAAACCAAGAAGTTTACAAAATTCTGACAGTGTAAAATCTAATGAAAAATTATCCATAAGTGATATTAGAATTTTAAAACTACTCAAATCAAATTCTAAACTTATAGGTGCTATGGCAGAAGCACCATCGAAATCATTATTACTTATTAATGTTTCTCTTATGTAATTATTGATATCTGTGTAAGAATAAGAACCATTTGTAAAGAAAATGTCTTTCCATTCCTTACCATTATTATAGCGAATTCTCTTATTATCATATTCATCACTTATATTATGCCAAGAGTAAGTCATTGAATTTATTGAGTCTAATCCAACAATATATCTTTTATTTTTATCTAAAACTAAAGGACGACTAAATCTTACTGTGAATTCACTTGGTGTATTTTGATTATTATTATTATTATTATATTTCTTCGAACCACTTCAGAACTTAATACAATTTTTTTGTTCCATTATATAAAGTACTTTTTATATAATTTTTCATGTTGTTCCGGACTTAATACCTTCAGTTTTAATAATGAATCGATAATGCGAATGCCTTCATTTGTTAACTCTGGATTATTATTTCCAGCATCAATCGAACCACAAATTAACTTTAAATCATTCATTAATTCGTTTGGATCACAAGCACAAATGCCTGATCCTGTTATTACCTTTTTAAATTTCATAGATCTCTTGTTAAATGGTAGTTTTGATTTTTCTGTTAAATCCTGAAATATTTTTCTTGAATGTAAGGAATATGTTTTCTTTTTATCATATCTTTTATTTATTAAATCAATAAAATCATCATCTACCTTTGTGTTCATTACCTCTTTCCCAGTGTTCTTATCTTTCGCTACTAATATATTTTGACCATACAGTTTATGTAGATTAATAGATAAATTACCATATTGCCCATCTCGAGAAACTTTATATGAATTCCTAATTCCTTTATTCAAGGAATGTCTAATTCCTTTATTCAAGGAATGTCTAATTCCTTTATTCAAGGAATGTCTAATTCCTTTATTCAAACCTTTTCCCATATATTTATCTTGTGAAAGAATATCTTTTAACGTATTTCTGTAGTTTTTATAATTATCTACCTTTCTGCGATACATTTCTTTCGTTTCTTTTTCTTTTGTTGTGAGTGCATGTTTCCTTCTCGTGAATCCTGATACCTTCCTACTATACTTTCTTATATCATCTAATGCACTATCAATTATTTCCATTATTTCTTCACGAGTCATTTTCTCATCAGGATTATCGGACTTAGTATGATAAAAATCAAAAATCTCCTGTGGTGTGTTATATGTATCGTCTAATAAATCTAGATCAACCTGCTTATTTAAATTAACTTTAAATTCTTTCCTCTTATTATCTTCTTCCTCACTACTATTATCTTCTTCCTCTAATGAAGGCGGGGATTCAATTGTAATTGGAGGGGGTAATGTTCCTGGTGCTTCTTCTTCAAACAATTTTAGAGCTTCAGCTCCTTGTATCTTTTTTAGAGCTTCAGCTTCTTGTATCTTTTTTAGAGCTTCAGCTTCTTGTATCTTTTCAACAAATCGCCTCGGAAGTAATGCCAATTCGTCTTTTAGACCAGGCAATGCTTTTAACTGACTAAACAATGTTTCTTTTTGATCTTCTAAGGTTTCAGTGATTGGTTTGTAAATTTCTGTATACATTTCCCTGCTTGCACGCTTTCTTATTTTATCTTCAATAATTTGATTACGTATATGTTTAATTTTTTGTTCAGATTCAATCTTTTTTTTTGTCATTTCTTTTAGTTTTGATAACATTTATATAATAATGTAAGATAATGTAGGATAATGTAAGATAATGTAGGATAATGTAGATAATGTAGGATAATGATAATGTAAGATAATGTAAGATAATGTAAGATTAGTTATATATAATGGAAATTCCTAATTATGAAAAATATAGAAAATCTGATAATAACTTTAAGCAATTATATTCCTATATGCCAGACTCATGTTTTAGAATGCTTATATGTGGATGTTCTGGATCAGGTAAAACAAACACTCTTATACACATGCTAAGGGAACCATTAGTTTATTACGATAAATTATACCTCTATTCAAAAAACTTGGAACAATCAAAATATCGAGACTTAATAGATTCTTTCAATGCAATTGCCAAAAAGATTAAAGTAGAACCAGAGGATATTCTATACTTATCAAATTCAGACATCATTGATCTTGATGATATTGACTCATCAAAACAAAATATAGTAATATTTGATGATTTTATTTGCGAAGATCAAAAAGAAATAACAAAATACTTTATGCAAGGACGTCATAAGAACTGCTGTGTTATCTATTTGAGTCAGTCTTACTATAAAACACCAAAGGATATTCGGATTAACTGTTCACATTATATTTTATTTGACAGTCCGAGTAAACGTGAAAATGATATGATTTGTAGGGAACAATTAATTGATAGGGATTCTTACCAAAACGCAACAAAGGAGAAATATAGTTTCTTGTATATTGACAAACCAAACAAATTTTGTAAAAGAAATTTTACTGGGGAAATTACTAGAGATAATTGAGGAATAAATTATATATAATGGGAATTTTTAATAATGTTAAACAAAGAAACCAATCAGAAAGCATCAGTAAGATCAAATTTGATCTTGACCTGACTGACTATGCAAGTATAAGTCAATTTAAAAAACTTAAACAGGAAATGGAATCGTATCTTAATAGAAACTCAATAGAAAACAATAAAATGAATAAACCGTTAGATATGGGTGGCAATGAAATAATCAATTTAGGAAGTCCTGACAAACCAAATGATGCAGTTTCAAGGAGATTTGTTTATAGAAAAGTTCACGATTTAGTTTCAAATTATAACCTTGGATCTATCAAAGAAATACAGAAGTTACTACAAACTGAACGCGATAATATCGAACAACTAAAAAAAGACCTTGATCAGAATTCGCGTACAATAATTGATTTACATATCATAATTGGTGATGAAATATCAAAAATATCAAAAGCACTCGACGAATCAGATGAACACACCAAACAAGAATTAGCTAAAAACATTAGTATTGTTCAAGAACAGATAAAAGAATTAACGGAAAATATGATTAAACACGATGAATTGAAAAAGAGTATTACCGAAGCTGAAAACAAATTAAAGAATATGTATAAATTAGAAATCAGGACAGAAATAAACAACCTTAATGATGCAACAGCGAAAAGAAATAAAGACCTATTGGATAACTTTTTAAGTAAATTTGCTGAATACAAAGCCGAGCTAGAAAAGTCTGCTTCTACAAGAAGTGATGGTCAAGATTTTAAACTAGATGATCTTAAAAAGACCATGGAACATTTTAAAAGCCAACTTCAAAATGTAGTTGATAGTGTTGATAAGCGCCATAGTGAAAATTATAAATCACTGTTTGATTTAACAAAAATCTTGGAAGACAATATTAATAATTTGGACACTAAAATTACAAAAAATATAAATTCTTTGGGAGAGGCTCTGGGTGAAATAAAAACAGGCACAACAAAGAGACTCGATGATCTAGATGTTGTTACTACAAAGAGACTCGATGATCTAGCTGAAGTGATTCTTAAATTTAAGAAAGGATATAAAAAGTTAGAAAAAAGAATTACAACAGTAAGCCGTGAAGTGTTTCTTTTTGGATATTATAATAACAAACAACTGCATGCGAGTACACATTTTAGAAATATCGGGGGTTTGCAAACGGAAGTTTTTGATTTTGAAGATAAACAATTAGCAAGAACTATAGAGAGCAGTAAAAATCTCTTCATAATGTTCGGAATAATAGCTAGCAGGATTATAGATTACAAAAATTTCATAGCATTAAATCCTGATAATAAATCAGAAGACATACTTGAAATTTTAGAGGACGGAGAGTACGTTATTGAAATAAATATGATCTTTGACAATGTTAATGTTCACTCTACTCAATATAGTCCTTTAATATTGATAGTCTGGCAGCATGAACATGACATAAGTAATCATCATCTTTTGTCACCTAAAAAAGATGATTCATTGCATCAGTACAATGATGAATTTAAAAAGAAATTAAAAAAAGGGGATATCATTAGATTTTATATTAGAAATTGTAAAGAATGGACTATTGAAGCTGGAAGTTATGCAAGATTCTATCTAACAAATTAATATAAATGGGTATTTTTAATAATATAAATGAGAAAATAAATCTCCATTATACAAAACCGAAATCTCCTTTATTCCTGTCATCAAATACTGAAGATGGCGGTTTATTTAAATGGATAGTTATAAATAGAAGTCAGTCTTTAATTCAAAATGGAAATAAAGTAGAAATTAAACAAAATTGCACGCTAATTGTAATAATTGATGCGATAAAAGTTAACAAAGGACAATGTGGATTGTTATTGAAAGATAGAAACTCGAAAATTCTTCAGAGTTATAAGACACAGAACAACAGAAGGAATGAATCAGTTTCAATTACCTATGCTGATAGATTTAAAACAAATGATGAGATTTTTGTCGAAGGTTTAAATGTAAAGAATATTCAATTAACAATTTATGGAGCTTTGTCCTGATAAGCTAGAGTATTGATGCCATTATCAAGAATATATCTTTTATCATCATAACATGACAAAGATATTTTATTTACAACATAAGAATATATATCGTGTTTATTTGACCGAATAACTTTAAATTCGTGATGTTTTTTGAGTTGAATCAAACAATGCCTCCTTATAATTATTATGTACTATATTTTTCTTTACAACGCTTTTCTTTATGCCTTTGCATTTCTTAACGTTAACTTCATTTTCTAATAAGTATGAATACATTTTAGACCGAAGTCCGACAAATTCAACTATAGGAATTCCAGCGGCTTCATCTTTAAACTTTCCAATTACTTTTTTTTTGCATCAAAATAAAACTTTGATTCTGGATCATAATCACTGTTATCAAAAAAGTCTTTATCCTCATTAAAATCTGCATAAGCATCTTCTGTTTCTATTTCATAACAAAGCGAATCTGTATCAGTAAAAAGGAGTTTACATTTTTGGTAATTGTACTTTTCTAAAATGTAGTTATAATGAAAATCATACATTAAATATTTTGATAAGTCAAGAATACACATTCCTAAATAGGTTGGCCTATTCAATAATAATGTTTCTTTTATTCTATTGATACCATATAAGCTTTTGTTAAACATTGTTGCAAATTTAAATGAAGGTTTTGCTATGTACTTTCAACAGCACATTTTCATCATGAGTTAATTTTATGTTAACTCTTTTTCTTAAATTTTCCATTGTTTTGCCGAAAACGGAATTATTCATTAGTTTGAAAAAATCCTTTTCAAATGGATTCTTTGCTTGAGATCTTTTCTGCGTGTTGAAATCAATGTATTCTTTCAACCAAGGACTTTCATCAAAAGTCAACACTCTGTGAATCTTTGTTATTTTCAACCCGAGTTGAACATATAGTTCGAGATTTCTATGGTGGGTCACGTAGTTTTCTTTTTTCATTAAAGTTGGGACAAGCTTACGTACATTACTTTTTCCTATATTAAATTTGTTTTTAATGTTATTACTATACTTTGAAAGCCATTCATCAGGTATAACAATCTTTTCAGGAGCTAAAGGATAATCATTATGAAGATCATGCAATTCATCCGGATATTCAAAGTCGCATTCTATAATGAAGTTTGTTTTACCTTTTGCGATTAATTTATTATATTGTTTCTGAGTGATCCACTTAAAATTCCCAGAGGGTAAAGGCTGGCTCATTGCCCAACCGTAGAGGTTGTTCGCATCTAAGTACATTATGCATTTAGATGGTAAATCCTTATCATAATCTTTCATATACTTATTGTTTGCTTTGCTGTAACGATTAGCAATATAACTTATTCCTCCTCTCTGACCTTTTTCAATAAAAAGATGAATGTCAATATCAGAAATTAAGTCTAATTTTATTCCTGTCATTTTCAACATTGCATCCCAAGCTAAACCTGGGCTGCTAAAATAGTGGCAAGGGTCAAGCTTGTAGTATTCCAAACATGTCTTTCTAAAATTTTCAAAAACATCAGCTAAAAGTAAAACATCCGTTTTCAAATATAGGTCATGATATTCTCCCATTGTTTTTATTTTAAATTTTTCCCAAACATTTTTAGCATGGGTGTACTCGCTGTCAGATATATGTGCCTCATTTAAAACAGAATAAAATTCTTCTTGAGAGGGTAACTTTGTTTCTTCAAATTTCTCAAAAGAATCCATGAAGTCATATGGATAAACGCCTTTTGTTTTGAGTAATTCATCATAATCATAATTCAGTAAGTCATCAAATTCTTGAGGTAAAAACTTAAATTCTGGAATATTTTTCACTAAGTTATCTAATGACTGCGACATAAATTGAAAACTATCAATGAAAATCAAATTGCTTATCATAAATGCCATATATTTTTCCATATTGTTAGGAATAACATCAATTTTCTTTTCAAATTTTCCTATTTGTTGCATAATAAAATGACTATCATAACCTCTTAAATTGTGAAATATAACAGGAATTTTGCGTGTCAGTATAAAATTAATATTACACTCCGAGTGAGCACTTCCCCTAAATTTTCCCGTTATATGGCAATGGTCACGAACTCGAATATCATCTTTTTCATATTCTTTTCCGCAGATATTACAAGAAGTTTGCTTTTTGAATAACGCCTCATCTTCTTTTGTCATTTTTAAAGGTTTGTTAAAATATGCTTTCAAAGTGTCCATACAATATTCCTCTTCCTTAAGAATAGCTTTAATAAATTTATAAACTGCATTTGGTCCTCTGTAAACTTGAGTTGGTCTAGTATGTTTATCGTCGTAACAACAAACCAATTTATAACCATATCCACAGTCTATATGCTCTTGATATGGTTCAGTAAATGAGGATTTGGATGATGGTAAAGCAGTATTTACTTTTCGAGTTATAGACTCAAAATCAGCATAAATTACAAAAGGTGCCAATAATTGTTTGTGATAATTTTTGAACTTAACTTGTGATCCCTTTTCTGGCATTGTAATAGCTTGAGTACCATTAATAGCTAAACAGTTTGGCCTATGTTCATTTAATATTCTTTCCTTGGAAAAGCATTGTAGGCAGGATTTACAGAAATGTTTTCGATTGGCATGTTTTGTTTTGTTAAAGAGTAATCGATTAAAATCTTTTATCCAAACATAATGCGTTGTTTTACTTTTGGAAAGTAATAACATATCGCACTTGTCTGAATAATTATATCTGGATATGTATAACGGAAATACTTTTTTGTTTTCGTAACCAAATATATTAAATGAAATATTATTCCGAATTTCTATTTTGGGTACTTGATTTATTGTGACAGGGAATTTTATTTCAGTATAATCTAATTCATCTACATGCCTCTATAATTACTAACCCTTTCAGAATGTGTAGTTACAGGGAATTTATAAGCTAAATGACACCATCTAAAACATTCTTTATCCTTATTTTTTATATTAATTAATCCTTTCTTTGCATTCTGTAATTCTTTGGGTAATTCAAAGTAACTTGAAGCAGAAAGAGGTGTGTATTTATATCTGTTGATATAATGTGCATCAACTGATTCTATTCTCCATCCACTACCTTCTGAAATCCAATTACCAATCTTATTTATTATTTCATCAAAGTCATGTCTTAAAGTGTCATTTAATTCAGATTTATCTATGATAATTGAAGGTTTTGAATGAAATAAGCTGATTTGTAAATTATATCTTCTTGACTAATTTTCGCAAAAGTTATTTTTAAAAGAACATTTATTTTTATGCCTTTTAAATTGCGAAGTTCTAACTGAAGTAATTCAAAAGCATCTTTTAAAGTGAAATAAAGTTGATTTTTCGGATCATATTTATATAAAATTTTAATTTCAAATTTCTTAAAATATTGATTTGGAGATCGCTCAATTTCCATATCTATATTTTAGTATTAGAAAATATCTTTAAGCACAATCTTTACGCATATCTAAACTTATATCTTAAAAGAAGAACAAAATAAAGAAACTTTTTATTATAAAGTAGTGCGTTTAATAAACGAAATCTTTTTTTTTCTAAATAAGATTATATAAAGAGATGGGTGAATACAATAACATTAACTTATATAGTAAATTGTTTTTTAACAGTATTAGCGATGAGTTTTACTTTATCGACGAAGTGTTAAGAGTAAAACGATATGAGGAAAAAATAAAAATGAATAAAGACTTTAAAAAAGGGATAGAAAAAGCTATTAATTATTGTAAAGAAATTATAAGCTCTTGTAAACAAAAGAAGGTCGAAATCGGTATAGATAAAGAAAGAATGACTCCTATATTAACGGAGATACTTGATAGCAGCGAAATAAATATAGCTAAATGTCATGATAACAAAGAACAATTTAGCTTATGCAACGTTATTACCGATTTAAAAGAGATATGTAAGAAATGCAAAGCCGCCTTAAAAGGATATGATGATTTTGAAACACAATTAAACAATAGTATTGAATTATATTCTCGATATTTAGAAAGTTTAAAGCGCGAGGATTAAGTTGCGAGGCTAGTTTATTCATTTTTTATTCTATTATATTATTATATAATGGAACAAAAAATAGTTTTAAGCATTTTAGTATTAGAAAATATCTTTAAGCATATCTAAACTTATATTTAAAAATATGCCCATTAAATTTTGCTGTTCCAGTCTTTACTCTGTTTAAATTGTTACAGCACATTGATATTAAACCAGGATTGACACCAAGATCTTTAGATGCGGCATAAATTGAAGGATAATATGAATCTTCGCCATCTCCGTTTGGAGGTATATAAGTTGCTATAACCGGTTTAGGGTTATTACGATAATTATTATGATTAGGTCTTGGACAATCGCATAAAATATCACTATTTTCCTCTACAGGAAATAAACAACCGCAACTCCATTCATAAAGTTTTTTTGTTCTAAAAAGGTAAGGCTCTATAATTGTTTCTAATTTAAATCGTATATTTTCTTTTACTTTTTCTTTAGTTAATTTAGTAATATTGGCTCTTAAAATGTTTCTATTCTTTCTAACTTTATTAAATAATATTGGTAATTTTAAGAGTTCTGATTTTTGTATATAATATACAAAAAAATCGCATTTTGCATCCATACTGTTATTTAATCTATTCATTATATAACATGCTTAAAGAAAAAAACTTCACATTTTTACAACGCAAGCTAACGCAAGCTAACGCAAGCTAACGCAAGCTAACGCAAGCTAACGCACTAGCTATAAAATATATTTTAAGAGGTTTCTTTATAACCATTTAGCTTATATTCTTTCATATAAATTTCCAAAGGTGTTGTATAATTTGTATCTTTTTCTATTTCTAATAGTTTTGTAAAGATATCTTCGATAACTTTCTGTCCATCATAACTTGTGGAGGTTACCTTCCCAATCCGCGCTTCAGTAATTAATTGTTTAACTTTTTGATAATGTAATTTTAAAATAGTTTTTTTGTCTGCAACTTTGAGTTTGTTAGCTAATATAGTAACTACTGAAGGTAAAGCTCCTACTAAAGCTACAAATATAGGTATGGCGGGAATAAGTGCAAGTGCAGTTGAACAACCTAAAATACCTGCTGTTATTTGAAGTCCTACGCTTACCCTTCCACAAAATTTATAACTTTTTCTATATGCCGATGCAAGTCTTGTTAAATAATCTATTAGTTCATCAAGATTTTCAATTTGTTTACTCATTATATTATTTCAGCATTTATTATTTTTGGCATCTTTATCCAACTATTGAATTTATCAGAATAACCTTTCCATTTAACTAGTGCTTGTTTTTTCTTATAGTCACGCTTTATAACTTTTTCTATTCTAAAAACTTCTTGTTTAGTTGGCATCAGTTCTTGTTCATAAAATGAACCCTGGACCAGCTCATTATTTAAATCCCTGATAGTATATGTTCTTGGGTTTGTATTTTGAATTCCATCAATTGTAAATATTTCTTCTGTCCAATTTGGTGTATATCCTTTTTCAAAATGTCTCTTAATTTTACTTAAACGAACACGGTCTCCAATCTTAAATTTAGCCTTACTTTTTGATACTTTTAAATCACCATATAAATTAAAATAAACATTACCTTTATTTAACTGTTTGCTCGCTTGTTTAGGTGACATTTTTATACTACTATGTCTTGTGTTGTTGTATTTTTCTAACATTTTTGGTAAATCATTTAAATAAGTATAAGTATTATTAGAGGTGAAGTATTTCCACATTATTCGCTTCAGGGATCTATTGAAACGTTCGATAACCACAGCTTTGCCTTCATTAAATGTGTGGTACATGTTTATTGTATTTTTATCTAAGAATGATTGAAAAGTTTTATTATAAAATTCCTTTCCTTCATCAACCCACAAATTCTCTGGTTTTCTGCCACCAGAAACTATTTCATTAAAAGCCTCTGTAACAGAATCACCAGTTTTATTTTTTATCGGAACAGCCCAAGCATACTTGCTAAACACATCAATAACTGTTAATAAGTATTTTATTCCTTTGTTATCTTTAGAAAAGGCTTGCATATCAACTAAATCAGCAGACCAAGTATCATCTACATCATTTACTATAACTCTCCGTTTTGGAAACTTCCGTTTGATTGGTCTGTGTAATTCATTGGCTAATTTAACGTTCCATGTTACTTCGGGGGTAAGTCGCATGTTGCGCTTATCAACTGCCAACTGCTTTGCCCCCTTCTTCCGTTTTTTGAATTTCGTGTTTGCCCCAAACCAAGTTTATATTTCATATTTATAACAGGCTTTACTACTAAATTTTTTGCTAGTTTTTCACCAATAGTTTTTGATTTAGTTGTCTTTAAATCAGATAACATTTTCTTATCACACTCACTTTTACTTAGACCACTATCGTAACAATAGTCATGATTCATACATACTTCATCTAACTGATTAACGGGTGATCCATTAACCAGTGGGTTACCTGGTCCGCAATAGTTATATCCAGGAAGAGTTAAACCTTTTTTAGGTAACAAAGGTAACATAGCTTTATGAATATCTATTGAACCGCCTTGTTTTACAAACTTAGATTTCAATTTACCGCATGAAGCACACGCGGCTTTTATCATTAATCTTCCGTTTTTTGTTGTAACATATTGAGGATTTACATTATCGGTGTATGTTCGTTCTTTTAAACAATATATTTGTTTTTGTAAACTCATTTATATATATTTTAATTATAAAAAAGGACTCGTCGGTTCCCGCCTGTATTCTATTTATGAGTAGTATAGAGTATGATGGTTCCGGGGGGATTTTGGCCTGAGGGTGTTCTTAAATCAATAAAATGGGGTTTTATGTCGAGCTGTCTTACTTTTTTGGTTGATAGGTAAGCTATGTCGAGCTGTCTTACCCTTTGGTTTGATAGATAAACACTTTTTTAGGCTTCAAAGTGTCCCGGAACCATCATACTCTATACTACTATTCTGTAAAGTTTTCAAATATTTAGTGTTATTTGAAATGACAAGTCATATATAGAGGATGTTGAATGAGTGTAGTTAAATACTAAATTTATTGAACGAGTTGAATAAAATCATATTATGCGAGCCTCTGGCGAGCATAATATTGTTTTATTCAACGAGTTCAATAAATTTAGTATTGAATCTACAAGAATATAATAATCTATTTATCACATATATAAAATAAGAACAGTAAACTCTTAAAATGAGTATTTTTTCAATGACGCGCCTATAGTGTAACACTTCCATTAGCGCGTTTAAGGCTATGTTTATATATAGCGCAAATGACGTCACGTCAAAGTGCTATTACACTAGTGCAACATCGTTTTTTATTAAATGGCTTTATTACACTCCTGTGCCGCGGTTTAAAATGTTATACTGAAAGTTATACACAGAAGTGTAGTATCAATTTTGCTGACTTGCAAAAGCTGTGCTGGTATATGAAAAGAAAATCATTAATTTAATATTTCTTAATAAAAAGGTAAGTATTTCCTCAACATTTGATTAACATTTTGCCTGCTGAATTATTGCGATGGACGTCCAACCACAAATTTCAGTACTTTCCATGCTCCATTTGTGGATATGAAAATTGAAAGACAGCCTGACAAATGTATAGAGCCTGGCCAGATTTGACAGCTGTGTATTTGACTTGGCTCTGTGTAGGTGGCAACATTCAAGCAGGTGAAAAGTTAATAAAATGGTTTGATATTCATTGTCATATACATTTGTAATATGATATCAAGCAATTCAGTATTGAAATATGTGCAATAAAATTTGAAATGTCCTTGAAAAGTGTCAGAGTTTTATTGATTCATAATTAGCAATCTGTAAATACTTTATTATGGTACACTAAAAAGGTTCATTAAGTGTCGGCAATTGCTTATAACTATGTTTTGTGAAAAGAGACTTAAGAGAGTGAATGATGTGAAATTAGCAGTACAGATAATACTGTATAGTTTTCATACAGGGGACACAGACATTTTACTCCACATGAATATTATGATGCATGTACATAGAAAATATTATGCTTGAACATATGGAAACATATCATTAGACTTACATAGTTACTTGTATTAACAAGTGTAGCAGATGGTGCTGATTCTGCCAAATTACCACTACTTGAAGCATGCGCATCTCTATCATTTGTACACGAAACTTCTTGCACATTGCTGGTAGAAGAAGACACTAAAGACAAATCAATTTTATTTGTGAAAATAAACAAATTAAATGCATATTTTCCTTTTCTGTGAAAATTAGTTATATACTGAATGTCAAACAAAACTCATTTCTGTTTCAAAGTTAATGGTGTCTGATGAATTAAAATTTTTATGCTATAGTTTCACCCATTAAATCCACAAATATATATGCAACAATTCCATACTACTAAGCGGTATTGGACTTTTCTAAAGAGTATCTAAGCTTTTTAGATTCCAGGAAAAAATGAATAGGTTTCAGCTGCCTAGGAACAAACAAGGCTTGGGTATCAAACATCAAACTTGTTTGTGGATTGACAGGTTTCTCTGAAGTTATCTACACCCGAAAATAATCTCTCCAATCAACCTAAAAGTTAACTTAAGATTGAAGTAAATCATAGTTTAGTTTTCTTTAAATCATTTTATCCCTTGAAACAAAATATAAAGAAAAAAAAGGATTTTTCAGAAATAAATTTAGATGATGTACACAATTTATGTACTTTTGACACAAGTTGAAAACGCATAGAATATATCACATTTTTTTTCCAAGTGAAATTGGGATAAAAACAGGTTTGTTTCAAATGTATGCTATTTGGTAACCTTTTCTTCCAAACTGTCTGGATTAGCTGGAGGTGGCCCTCCTCCAGTCTTAGTGGCAAACAGCCGACGTTCTCTCACCTTTTTTTAATAGCCATTTTAAGGTCGGACCATTTTTTAATTTTATTTATGGTTCTTGTACTCCAGGAACTCTGGCTGTTAACACTGAATTGATAGAAAAAAATATTTAAGATAACAATAGACAATGTTGAATGCAGGCCTCATTTTTTTTTCGTCCTGGAATTTTTGTAATGATGTTTAGTTCTTTTACATTTGTTTATTTATATGACATTTAAACTTAACACTTATTTCCATAAATTTCAACTACACATTGTACATGTAGAAATTAACATTCTGTGGACTTTTACTAGGAACTAAACTTGTCAACAACTCCCAGCATTAAATTACTATTTGTTTACATGTTTAGTTTCTTAGCGTAGGTTAAACCGAAATACCGCATCCGTTCTGTGTATTCATACTATTGTGTTCGAGGTCCTTATCCGAAGATTGACGGAAAGGGCCGAGTAGTTGCAATTGTGGACATTTCCCACCCTCCCCCCTTTTATTGTGTTGTATAAAAACAGCCCTAGACAAAGATGAAAAAAAGATTTGAAAGTAGTGACCAGTGGGGAAGCTATTTTTAACATTCATGATGTCCAGAGTGGTGATAAGAGTGACACAATTATCTATTAAATAATTTTAACAAGAGGCATTGTCGGACGGATACAGTGCTTGACCTTTTTACCTTTTCTAAAAGCAAACAAACAAACGTTTTAACAAACCTTTAAAAAAAGAAAATCAAAGACAAAAATAAGTTTGTGTTGTTTTTTTTTTTATAAATAAAAGACAATGTTAAGAAAGTCATGTCTTAATTATTCCACATGTTTGTCACATTGACAATTGTTGTTTTGTGAACATATGAATTTAATTCATACATAAATAACAAAATTATGACAACTTGACCGAAATTCCATACTTTGACCTTGACAATCAAGTCCATTTAGAGCTCAATATCAAAATCAGTTCACCCGTTAAAGGGATACTCAGGCAAATTAATGACAAAAATTTAAAAAAATAAATCTAATGAACTCAAATCACGCTTAAATGACATGAAATTCTATATACATTCTAATTTCTATACATTTTGCGTTTGAAGCGTTAATACATCTCTATATCTTGAACGGAATGTAGACGCGGACAAAGTCACAGAGTAGGTTTAAAACAAATCATGTGATTAGAACAAAACCCTGGAAGTAACAATAACAGATATTAGGGATATTGCATGATTGAAACATGTTTAAAACGTTCATTTTAGGTGTTCTTTAACATTTCCAAAGTTCACTGTGGCAACTATTTTGAAATCTTAACGCTGTAACCTGACCCTCATGGGTCAAGTTAGGAAATTTTATTCTTTATAAGGAGAAAAAGATTTTGTTCCGGTGACTGCCTAGTGTATTTATATTGAGGATGTTAACAGAATAATAAATAAAAAAAATCAAAACGAAGAAATGAAAATTTTGCATGTGTCTCCCTTTAAACCTTGTTCAAAAGATTATACTGTGTCCAAGTATGAAAAAGATCCATTTATTAATATTAGTTACAGTCAATTATAGCAATTATCAGTGAAAAAAATATAAGGTCATACATGAGTCAAGGTCTGATTGAGTTTGATATACATGAACATGAAAGTCCTGACCTAAAGATGTTGTGTTTTAATATGAAGTTAATCCATTGATAAATAACAAAATCATAGCCAGATAAAAAATCAAAGCACAGAAGGCGCTGAATTTGTTTGGGTCTCAGATGTCAGAAAGCTGAAGGTTGTGAGATTATAAACCAATTTGTGTGTAAAGTGTCACCAAATTGTATAGTAAATTGGCTATAAGAGTTATTGCAACACTGATATTCAATTCAATGTTTATTTGGCTTAATCAATTCAAAAAAAAAAAAAAAAAAACACATTAGTCTGGTTCCCGTCGTACGATAAAATTTAGTACTTCAGACAACCGTCAACAATGGCCGCGTCCAATGTATCTATTGAATGTATGTATTTGTTGCAAACATACTCAAATTTTTGATAAAGTAAAAATCCAGGTAGTTTTCGTCTAGTTTTAGAAATTAATTTCAACTTGTTATGTATTTCTTCCATAATCAGCTTTGGTTTATCCAATATATATGTTATCAAAAACATATCAAATTCGGACATGCAATGTTTTCGGATAAGAAAGATATGAATAAGTAATAAAGTAACAATTATACACACTGCATTGTACACGATACTTATATTTACTTTAGATCAAATTATAATAATGATTAAAAATATTGGGTACAAATGATCAATTCAATTTAATAAAAGCTGATGAAAATGAGAACAATTATTGATTTTCAGACTTAATGGGGTGTATAGTTCAGCTATATACAGCCAGGGTAGTTTAATTTTAGAACGCCATTTGAGAGAAACTTCTATGGAGGTTCGGGTTCAAATCCCAACCCTGGCTAATAGCAAGAATAATTTTATATCATTTTTACTTTCATATAAATAAAGGATATATTACTTAAGAATTTTTGTGCAATATGTTACATCAATATTAACTCTCTTTTTAAAGCACTTCATTAACTAAACTTTTGCCTAAGAAGACATTCATCTTTTAATACAGAAGAAAATATCCACAAGGTAGTGTATGATTATAATTCCATACAGTAGTTATTTCTAGCTGTTATCAATTATATGTCATCTTCTTTCAGGATAAATCAAATATTTCTGATGCGTTGATGTCATATAATAAGGCATTTGGTGTACAAATAGGCACACTAAAGAAGCACAAATAGATGAAATTTTGGCAGTTTTAAGTGGGAATGATTGCATCTGTTCTCTCCCAACTGGGTATGGCATATCTTTGGCCTATGAACTTTTGCCATTGATCGAACCAGCATGTTTGGTAATTGTGATTGTTCCCCTTAATGCCATTATTGAACAGCAGTTGAAAAACATGGCAATATGACCATTTCTTCAATTTAATTTCATTCTTCCTCCTAAAACCACCAACTTGCAACATAAAGTAAAACGTACTTTAATCAAAATATCAGCTGAAGGAGGCCATTCTGTCTAATTTGCAGAAACCAGATGAAAAATGCCACATAAGACTTATCTTTTCAACTGTGGCACTAGGTATGGGAGCCAACCTAAAACATGTTAAGATGGTTATCCATGCAAGTTCTCCAACTTCACTAGAAAGTATATTTGTTTCTACATTTAATATTACTTTGGAAAAAATTACTATCTCACTAGACCTGTACTAATGTTATTCAGGAGTACAACTTAAGTTTATTGGTAAACTTAAACTTCTAAGTAAAACAGTTTCCCGTGTCATGCACTGTGTTTAAAGTTATACTTGGAGGAACATATTTACGTATTTTGATCAAATAAAACAATGGCATTATAATGCAGCATACCTACAATTGTTATTTGTGATTTAAGCAAGAGCAACAGAAAGGACTTCTGACTTTTATTTCATAATGTTATAATTACTCTGACACAAAATACAAAAGTAATGCAAATAAATATGTCTGTCTCAATTTTTTCTGTGAAATACTGAAAAATATCAGTGTAATAGAACTTTTCTTACAATATTAGTGCGTTTTGACAGTTTGATTTTCTTGAAATAGTTTGGCTCATCTGGAGGCATGCAGCTTTAGTCCATGGAATATTCCTTTTCTGACTTTAACATAATTGTCTTCAATAAAAAACTCTTAAAACACTGGGATTTTCCAGACTTGCTAATAACAGACATGATGTTTCTGATAGTTTGTTTGTTTGTTTCATTTTACGCCTTTTCCCAACAGTATTTCAGTCATATAGGCTCGTAGTTTCCTAACCATCGTTCCTGGAGAGTTACACCAGTACTAGACTACCAAACTCTGTGTTTAACTACCAAAGCATCTCCCGGGGATCGAACCCACGCCAGAGAGGTAACTGGATTGGAAGTCATCAAGTCTAACCCCTTGACCACGGAGACGTTTGTGATGGGTACATGCCACAATAATAATTAATGAGAATGTGAAAAAGGGATACATATCACATCAAATCAAATCATAAAACTTTTATTATAATACTTGGTTAATTATTCCAAACAAATTCTTATAAATTTGCTGCATATGATTATATATTTAAAAGAGTGCCTTCCATAAGAGGTGGTCCATATTTTGACTAGAACCACCTCTAAGATTCACGGATTTTTTATAGTATACAATTGAACTACCTGGGGCCTGTTGATACCAAAGACCTATTATATATATATATATATATATATATATATATATATATATATATATATATATATATATATATATATATATATATATATTTTTTTTATTATTACAGGTCTGTTTATATACAGAATAAAGTTGTATTTGAATATATGAATAAATGTACCTAAAATCAATAACTTTCACAATGATCAAAATTTAATCTAATTGCATCAATTAAGCATACCTACACTTACAGGTAATACCACTGATTCAATTTTAGAAGGTTGCTGCATAGTTGTCCCAGTAGGAGAACTTCTTTCCCTCTTACGTGTGTAAAATGTACTTGGTGATCCAAATGTAGTTAAACTGTTACATGTATGAGTTTTAACTGTACATGTGATCAACACCGAAAATTGTTGGTTGCCTCTAACAAGCATGTCTTCGACTCTTCCCCCCCACCCCTGCCATATTTGAGGAAGAATTGTCAATGACTACTCTGAAAGTTATGGAAAATATTTGAGTTTTACAAATCTAATAAATGCTATAACAGTTATGAAATTAATAAAAAAAATCTATATTTTCAAAGGGTGAGGGAGTGTTTTTGTTTACTCCTATAGCACTAATATATACTACAAAATTCTAAATTTTTTATGAAGAAAAAACTAAATAAAAAACATATTTTAGGGGAAATTGCACGATTTCTAGCATTTTACAGGATAGGAATTCAATTATTATAATAATAACGACAGTTATAAGCCAAAATATAACCATCTTGATACATTTTCTGGTATAATTATGCATTTGATGACAACCATGAACAGTGAAACGAACCTGTATCCGAAATTCTGATAAATCCGAAATACTGAGACCACTCCTATCACCAAATATTCAGGTTAACTGATAAAACCAAGACATTTTTTTATAACTAACATATTATGTATATTGTACCGAGCAAAAATTTTAAACTTGAACTACTAACTCAAAATATTACGCAAACCGTTGAAGCGACGTTGACTATAGCCTTACACTGGACGCCGCCATTAACATCGTGTGCCTGACCTATTGAACGGAGAGAAAAGGGCAGGTAAACCAGACTACAAAAAACATGAGTTGCCTGAACTGGGATTTGAACTACGGACCTCTCGCATCTAAAGGGAGCGTGTAAACCCCTCGACCTCGGGGAGTTATAAGGTATCAACCTGAATAATTCAATATTATTCTTAATAAGAGTTTGTAACCCTTATTAATTTCGATATGTTTTGTTCACAGTAAACCTGTTGTAACACTGAAGTAAATAGTCATGAAGCTGAATATAAGCATGGACATCTATAAGAATTACACAATTTTAGAAATCTTCGACCAGTCGGGAACAAATTTTTCGTCACAAAAATTAATGCGCCTGTCATTTGACAATCGTTACGCAGTGATCTCCCCTAAATTTTTCGGCGTTAATGTACATATGAAGGGAAGAAACCGCTTTGAGGAGTTTTTTTGGACTACTTTTGGCATTTGCAAATAAGAACAACAGGGTCTGAAATTTCGCTACCATTATTTGTTTGGTCTGACGACCCAAACAAATAAAAACAACGACACTTGATTCAATAATTTGAGCTTGTCATTCAAAGTCAATTTAAAGTAAAGGTCAACAATATGTTTGTTTGTTAGGAAGTCTAGTTTTGTCCAAGTTTAAATCAAATCATGACAATTAAATCAAAATTGAATAATTTGACCTTCACGGTCAATGTCATTCAAAGTTCAATGTCAAAGTCAGTTCAACCTTTAAGGAGGTCTTGTCCAAAATATTATTTTGTCAGAGTATGAAGATAATGCATTTTTAATTACCAATTAACAGACCATTGTAGCAAAAATCAGTAAATTTCAAGAATTTAACCTTTAAAGAGCCAAGGTCAATCTGAGTTAAATATACATGAAGACAATCCATTCAATAATAACAAAGAATTAGCCAGATACAGCAAAAAACATGGAAAATGTCAATGATTTGACATTCAAAGTCAAAGTTATTCATGATTGAGTAAACGGCAACGTCAACGCCGATATGACTGTAACAATACCTATACTTTTTTTCAAGAAAAATAGAAAAGCTAAAAATGCCCCAACAGAGCCTTTATTTAGGCTAGTTGTACGTGACTCACACATGCCTAGAACTATTGGCTAGAAGTATGAGCCCGTATGGCTAGCCACTGTCATCTTAGAAACAGAGAAAGTTATCGTATAAGTACCAGTCCTTATCACAGCCAACCTATTCTAAAATCTTTCAATCATGACATGTTTACTTTTTTACTAAAAGTGACTATGATGTCATCAACTTATAAGCAATAAGTTTCAAATTAAATGACACATTGGATGGAATGAATCATTCGATGATTTAACCTTGTTTTTGGACAAATGATCATCCGTTTTCTTGAGTTTTGCAGGCTTGGCATCCATTTTGTATGACACAAAGATACGGTCTCCTGGTTAGAAGTATGATATTTTGACGTTGCGCTGAAAAATTTTGGTAAATGGCTTATCTTCGTGAATTAATTAATGGTCTATATACAGGACTTTAAAGGTGTTAGCAATTTGTATGAAACTATGCTGTTTAGCAATAAACTATTTAGTATAAAAATATGTTCTTATTTAATGCCATTTGACAGCAGCAGACAAGTCTGCCAAAGCTAAACTTTTATGCAAAAGTTGTTTTTACAGTAATATAATTATATATGGCATTTTTTTTTATTTTGGATAGAATTTTGGGATCCTATGGTACATGTGAAAGTATAAGTTACTTATAAAGTTAAGTATGGTGCAAAAGACAACAATGCCTATAATTATCAGAATAGAAAGTTAACCATTATAAATATCAGTTCATAACAAAACACAATTTTTGTTATAGCCAAGGTTTTAGTGACAAGTATATTATTCATGAGTCATGCTAAGGTCCACACAACCTTTGTAAAAACCTTTTCTTCTATCAAGCGAATTGTGTTCTGCAAAATTAACAATGAATTGTTTCAAAAATTGGATGGAATAATTAGAAAAGTTAAATAAGTTTGCAATGTCTAGCAGTAAGATATTTCATAAGCTATGTCCTTCAATGCAATTAGCCCGCCATTATTATTGTGTCCAGAAATATATGGTGTCTCTGGCAGAAGTATGATATTTTGAAGTTGCGCAGAAAGTTGTGGTAAGCGCCTAATTTCTATGTGAAAATGAATATTTAAGAGGCAAAAACATCTTAAACAGCAAACACTATTAAATCAGGTGGAACTGCATCCTGTAGGGTACTTCAATGTCATGTGATATAATAGGGAGCTCGACGAGCTGGCCCGCAAAGCGAGTTTTACCGTAACGCGAGTACCTGCTGTCATAGTAATGGTTTTGAAAAAGTTTGTGCGAAGTACCGAATTGACACATCGCAACTTTTCTAATTACAAGATAACGATAAAAGCCAAGATACTCTGATTGAAAACGGAAGCGTAGACTGGTGTTCTGCGCACTTATACGGGAACATTATAAAAAGGGGGAACCAGAATAAACAAAGTCAGTGTATAAAATACCGAATGACAACTGTAAAACGGAAAATGTAAATAACAAGAGCTGTTACAGGAGACAGCGAAGCTCGACTAATAAAATACTGGACACAGTAAGGAGAACAAAGCTATGAAAGAAAAATCAATTATGTATACAAATGTATTTAGTAAAAAAATAACATTTGTTAACATAAATTTTAAGATCAAGGGGAATGATTCTAGATATAGTCTCGCTAGAGTTATGAAAATTTTCACACAACATGTGTGTAATGATAATAAATATATATTTGAAGTTTGAAGTAGATACCTTAAAAAGTAAAGAAGTTATTATATTTCTTAAAGAAAATCCTAAGTTCATAGAGAGATAAATCTGTAAATATTACTTCAAGAGTTATGAACATTGCCACATAAAATGTGATTGATGATAATGATAGTATTTGAAGTTTGAGTTAGATACCTTTTAACTAAAAAAGTTACAGTAAAAATAACATTTTTCTAGTAAAAAAATCGAAGTTTATGGGGAGATAATTCTTGCAATATTGGTGCTAGAGTTATGAACCTTGTCACAAAACTGAGGCTGACAATGTCGGCAAAAGTATAGTGTAAATATGGACAATATTAATGATATTATCGTTAGCGGGGTCAATGCTGGTAATAAGTGTCTTGATTATGGAAATGCAAATGTAATGAGGGTTGTTAGGGATAATACTCTTTATATTGGTGATCATGAAGATGACGGTGGTGAAATAAGTAGCCATGTTTGTGTAATAAGGGCTTGTTGTTTATATAAGAACTGAGAAGGATAATGATGTTGGTAAATATACTGTTTATTAATTTGTAGGGGAAATTGGGGCTTTTCAGTTAAACACAAACCGTTGTTCTTACACACCACTGATAAAGTTTCTATATGTAGTTAAAGATAGATACATTAATAACAAATTTCATTAAATATGGAAGCAATCAAAATAATATTTTTTAATGTATAATGAAGACTGTTGATTTGTTTCATTTATGGAAACGAGAAACGCAACTGTATGAGATTAACGTCATTTCTTTGATTTTTTTTATTTTATTTTCCAACATCCTAGTATAACTTTATATTATAATTTCAATAACTTGTCTTTCTTTTCGTTTGCAAGAGCAGCTTAAAATGGAAATAATTAATAAATTCACTCAAAAACTTTAAGTGATGAATAAAAAGACAAACAATTGAAACATATTTTAGTTTCTTAATTGTAAATGTAAGTATTCATAAAATAAACTTGTTGTTAGTAATAAAATAGCTAAAGAACTTGCACTAAATCGTATATATTGGCCATACCTAGAAGTCCCATTCCCTAATTTTGTTTGACCCCCATTGGGCTTAATACCTAAGAAAGCCCTAAATGAATTCCGTATTATGCATGATCTCTCCTTTCCAGAAGGAAATTAAGTAAATGACCACATTCCAGCAAGTTACTCCTGCCGAGAGTTTAATTATGGCGTTATTAAATTGTTTACCAAAACCTGTAATTGTCAACGCTGTATTATAGAAAAACAGCGTGATTTGTTTTAACTATTGACCTTTACAGAAAAACATAAAACTGATATATATTTCCGCTGCTTATTTTAGATAAAAAGTATAAAGTTATTGAACACAATGTGTTAAAATGTGTGCATAGATTTTAAATACTTATTTTGTTAACAAAAATACTTATTTGATTTTGCTTACACACATTTTTTTGACAACTAATTTCGATATTCCCTATATATTCCAAATAATCAGAAATTCTAAACCTTATTTCTTTCAGATATCATCTTAAACATCAAAATTTAGAGATTCGGTTATCAGTGTTCGTGATACTTTACGTTTCAGAATATTTCAGATTATGGTCACAGTCTAAGTAAAACATGTTGTGTTTATTATCATAAATAGTTCATGCATTATAAAAAAACCTGGACTAATAATAAACAGTTTAAATGCAGTTAGATATAATGGAAGCATAAGTTAAATAATGTATGTTCTCCATTTAATTACACAATAAACAGGTTGCTAACAAATAAAAGTGACTCATAATATTTCTTGACACAAGCATTTGGTTTAAAAGCTATGTCAGTTTTCTTATAGTGACACATTGAAAAAAGCTAGATACCATCGCTTAATTAAGTGTTTTTTTATCAGCCGTGGTGTAGTGAACCTGTTTTCAATGTAACAGTTTAGGTAGTAATTTAGATTCCGCTCATTTTCATACATAACAGTGTTGCTGAATTTATTAATTGATATGTTAATACAATGGTAGCTTTTGAATGTACAGCCAATTTATTTAAAAATTAAAATAGTTAAATTGGGCTGAATAGCAGGTAGCCAAACGTTTGATACTTTTGTAATCCACATGGCCAATGAGGACGATGTCATTTATATTATTTGATTTAAGTTAGATTGTTTTACCGACATTATCGTAGCTGTAAACATGCAACAAGTTTCCGTACGTGCAGATATTCATTTTTACAATCCTAAATCAGTGATTTTTCTACATACAATTTGAAATAAAGGAGATAAATAAAAATTCAAATTGTATAGTTGAATCTATGTTAAATATTTACTGCAGAACAAGACGTCAGTTAAACGCATTGTAACTCCAATCTCTACATGTTCTGTGATAGTTTTAGGATGCGCTTTTAAACGTCACCCCCTTTTTGTGTCCAACATAATTTTGCAAACTTTTATACAAGTGTACACACATTTGAAACGAAATAAGTTTGTATTTGTTTGTGTATTACTTTATATAATCATGTATGTTTAAAAAGAACTTGCATAATTCTGAAAGTCATAATTGACAAGTCCTTGTTTATTGCTATTTTTAGGAGTTGGGTATTTTCATATTAGTTAGTGTTTGCACTTATGTAGTGCATGCGTTAGGAGTTATTGATATAAGAAATAAATATTAATAAGAATTCAACCAAGCAATAAAATAAACAATATAAAAACAATATACATGTATAACAATATATAAAAAAATAAAAGCACAACATGTTTTTTTTGTCAGGACGGGTATAACAATTTCAACTGTTGTAGAGTTCTACTTTGTGCAATGTTAAATATGAATGTCACATTTTCTTTATAAAATATTATTCGTATTTAATTTTAAAATGAATGATACATATCATTAAAACAAATAAACATTCAGCAAAATGGACTTAGTATAAAATTTCTTTTCTGATGTAACTCTAAAGAAAATGGATTATTTAGGTCTTAGGGGCATGGCTTATACATGTTTTGTAAAACACCGACACTTTTAAGACACGTTCTAAAGTTTATGCAACGGGCATGCAGATCGTAGAAAAAAAACATGTTTTGTATGTGTATATATAGTTTTCTTTTAAAGTTGGTATTAAGTTATTTAAGTGTATTTGAAGGAAATGAAGCGTGACCAATTTATTTGTTGCTTTTTCTCTATGTTCTATATTTATTTTATATTTTTTGTTTTTATTGGATCATGGAAGAAAACTAACAAATGAAAATGGCAACATATTCTCGTAGCAATGTAATCGGTCTTTTTCACTTATGTCCGTAAATATTTTTTTTTGTAATTTACGTTTGGGAAAATATTGATAAAACATGATAAGTTTAAAGGAAAATGATTTACAAACTAATACACTGTTACTTTAATTGTCTATGCTTAAAGTAACGAACTGTCAGCCAATTAAACATATGAGTCAATTGATATAGGCGATAACAAAGAAAACGTTTTATTGACTGAAAATAAGCGTAATAACAATCAAAATAAAATAATAACTGTTATGTTATACTTATATGCGTATCATATGACAACAAAAATCAACTTTTATTACTGTTCATCTTTTAACAAGTTGACTGAAAGCTTCAGTCCAACTAATCAATTTTAATTAAAGATTGCTATATTTTCAAAAACTATAAAACGCAAAGCTCTCTTCGACCATTATCATGCTAATAAGAATTAAATGACAAAGAAGCAAAACATTTAGCATTGTAAAGTCCGGGATATATATAAATGGAAAAAAATATTGTTGTGGAACATAATTAGATAATTATATTTAATATTGATTTAATTAGGGCTTGACCGATTGCGTTCCTCAAACTATGTATGATGGGTGAACAAGTAGGTAGCTTTGCAACCGACACGTCTTGAAATGGTGTGATAAACTCGTGTTCCCATAACAAATGTTTAATCTTCCACTCAATATTTACTCTGATTTGTGAAATAATTCTTTGACTGTGTATGAATCTACAATCCACATTTAAGAAATAGTAAAAAAGAATCATGAGTCATAATTTAGAACATTAAACATGCTGAAATTAATATTGCTTTACATATGTCTTATATAATTACAACGCCAATTTTGTCATTAAATGTTTTATTATATAACCGAAATGATCATAGATTGACACATGATTACATGACTTGCTGTACTAGTGTATGTTTAGATCGACATATTTAATATGTTACATACTGATTTATAAACAGTTTATAATCTACGCAAGTGCTATCACCGCCGGACATCCTTCCATTTTAAGTTTTTCTTAGTCTCCATGGATGCACTTGTCTACCAAATGCATTCGTGTAATTATACAGGGAAACGGCAAACCACAGCGAAGCCAGAAGCCAAAATAACGTGTCGAGTAAAAGTTTATTCTACAATCATTCATCGGCGAATTCGCTACATGAAATATGATTAGTATTTAAATAATATGCTGACATTGATTTAAAATTTGTCGTAGAGATAAAACCGGGGATATATTATTGTGGCATTTTCTTTTATACAAAATTACTTTTTCCATCTAAGTCGATGAGTAAAATTATCCATCAAGTAAACATTATCATTTAAGTGAAATGAAATGTTTGACTTCTATATACACTAAGATTATCGTTTGTATTTCCTCTTTAAAAATATATTTGCCAGTCATTTCAATGCAATGTTCAGAAAGAAAATACATATATTGATAATGTTAATGTCTCATTTGTAGAGAAAAGATGAATATCAGGACACTTTTATCTAAAGGGACGTAGTATACAAATATGTTAATAGTTAATAATGTAGAAGGTAAATTGCACATTATCTTGATGGGAAAAAGTGTTTATGTATTTTATTGTCATAACTAATTTTTTTTCTTTACGGATACAACACAACAGTACTTACATATTAGGAGTGAGGTTCAGCAGAAGTTTTAGATTTTCTTTGGCTGAAATAACTAATATTTTGCACCTGCAAATCAACAAGCCACATTGCCAAGTAAACATACTCACTCTAGTGAAATACGATTTGTGATTTTTATTTACGGTAAGTGTATCATGACCATTATGTCTTCAAACTAAATACGATTTGTCAACGCTCGTTTAAGGCAAATTAAAATAACACATCGTTTAGTTTTATCTTTTAGTAAGACATTCTGAGGATTCGAAAGTTTTGAAGCCAATGTTGTTCACTGTTTAAATTAAAGGCACATTATGCCTAAGCAAGAAATATATTTTATTTCTTTACAAAGCGCAAACATGAATTGTGTAATGTTTAAAACTTGGTTTAAGCTAATATTATAAATGTGTTACCTGCAGAAAAAGCCATTAATGTGAAATAATTTGTTATAATAGTAGAAAAATGTAAATAATGCAGTATTTTGAATTCCATTCAAAATACTTATTAACTATGAGTGTACTTATTGCCAACATGCAACGAATGAAAATATTGTTCAGGTAATTGGCCAATGAGTAACGTTAATGGGAGACACAGCCAACATTTTATTTCTTCGTTTTGATTTTTTCATTCATTACTCTGTATTTGTCAGTCATAGGAACAAAACTTTAACTCCTTATAAGGACAAAAATGTTGGTTTCCTAAATTGACCCGCGTTAGAGCGTTAAGATTTCAAATAGTTGTCACAGGGAAATCTGGACAAGTTAAAGAACATGTCAAATAACTAACTTAGACTTGTTTAAATCATACAATATTCACGATATCTGTTATTGTAATGTCCAGGGTTTGTTCAAGTCACATGGCTTGTTTTAAAACTACTCAGTTAATTTGTCGGCGCCTAAATTTCGTTCAATATTTCTAAATATATTTATGCTTCTAAACCAAAATATATAGAATTTATACAGAAATATATGATGGAACTTTAAAAAAAGGTCATTTTCGCGTGATTTGAGTACATGAAATGATTTTAATATTTTGTCATGTATTTGCCTGAGTATCCCTTTAACACTATTAAAATGCGCCAATATTAAAAAGCTTTTGTAAAATAAAAGCAAAAGCATGTCTGAGGCAAAGTCGTCCAAGCAATAATTTTACTATATAATACGTTATGCACATTTGTGGCAATATGGAACTGTTCTGAACTTAGTCCAGATTTTATGATATTAATGACTTGCATTGACTCAATAAAAGTATGGTTTATGAAAGAAAACAAGGACAATTTATTGACTTGTGTTAAAATCCGTCAATTGCACAAATTTACTTTCAGAGAAAGAAGTTCTCACGGTTATAATGTAACTTGAACAAACAAATGTTAAATGTATGAAATAATGTTATTTCACTACAAAGATGATGTTTTATTCTTATGATCCATGTGCGACACATATGCTAGACGGGCCATTCATAAATCTTCTTTTAATAATAATTATAATTCATTTCGAATTGAATACGCTGTGTAATTATTTCATACGACACAATTCATACAACAAGTTGGGGAAAACAACAATGTTGAACGAAATAAATTGTTAAATGTTTTTATGTAAAACAATATATTATAAATTACTCGAAGAAAATAAATGTGTAATTACAGGGTGCCAAAATGTATTTTTTTATCTTTGAAAATAATTGAAATTTAACTTTGTATATAAATAAATTTACAATCGAATATGTAAAATCCATTTCACATTTTATTTTATATAGTAGGTTTGAAAAGTTATTTGATACTTCTTTCTGGTCTCCTTAATGCATGTTTAATAGTTCGAAACAAATATGTAAAGACTTTCAAGTAAACATTTCTATAATTGCTAGGTGTGATAATGAAATGTTTCCTGACAGCATATATTTATTGTTTGACTATTATTCAAGCGACTATGTTGGCAGTGCAGTTTAAATACAGAGCTGTTATAGATAAATACGAAACCATCCATCACTTTTGTAAAACATTCAAGCGCTGAAAAATATATATATTTAAATAAGACCATATATCTTAGGGCAAATCTAAATGTTATATAGGCAATGTCAACTGATATAATACAATGTATTTGTTGAAAAAAATAAAGGTAAAATGTAAAATGTAGAAGAAAATGCGTAAAGTTGACTTTTAAATTATGACATTGATCAGTATAAAACATTTTAAGAGAACATAGGAACGTAAATGATTATTCTGTTGTCATGCAATTTCATATTAAACTTGTACCAATGCGTTTGAATCAAACAAAGACGCTGAGAAGTCAAAAGAAGCTACGAGCCAGGCGTAACGAGAAAGAAAAGCCACCAACAAACTTGTAACAATAACAAATTTATTACAGAAAATTATTAAAGAAAAATAAAATAACAAATTATGTTTACAAATACCCAAAGTCCAAATAAAAATGTAAATTTCAAATGTCTAGTCTGATCCTGGAATGATCCCTTTTTGAATAGCACAGTTGAATCCAAGTAAAATCCAAGAACACTTTAGAATAAATTCCCACAATAAAATCCACAAGAATAATTTTAACTATTTTAAAATAATCCAAGCTCCAATAAATCACTTTATATCCAAGTTGAATAATACTTCAAATATATTGATGACTTAAAAGGTAACTGATGAATTAAAAGATAAAAGTAATGAAAAATGTCACTTTATATATATTAACTAAGAAATTTCCAGAAAAGTCTATTATGTTCTGCAGTAATCATAATCTAGCAACTTCAACAATAAAGAACATTCCGGAAGTTTCTATCTAAATATGATGCATGAATCATAATCTAGAATTTTCTACAACAGTTAAGAAAGTTCTAGTACATACATGTAGTTTATGTTCTAAAAATAGAACAATGATAATATTGGAAATACCAACTGGTCTGATATAAATTATATACATGTAATATGTTGCATACATAACACTTCCGCTCTTCAAGAACAAGAAATATGAATGAAATGAATATTTCTTTTACATAAATCAAAACAATGTAACTTACGAATAACGTATGAGAAATGTTAAACAATTTTATACATAAAATCATATATATGTGTATTATAAACAAAAGCAAACAACGAAGCAAAAATAAACAATCATATGATGTAGATGTTAAATGTAAATACTGAAAATATCAGTTTTAGTCACGAGAAAGTGCATCAGGGATCAAATTATCTTTCCCTTTAATGTGTCTAATGTCAAGACTATATTCTTGCAAATACAAACTCCACCTCAACAACCTTTGATTTTTGTTTTTAAGTTTATGCAAGAAAGTGGGGGGATTGTGATCACTAAAGACAACAACAGACAACTTTGAAGAAGTTAGATAAACTTCAAAATGCTGAATAGCAAGAATAAGAGCAAGGCACTCTTTCTCTATAGTAGAGTCATTTTTCTGAAATTTTTAGAAAAGTAACAAACGGGATGGTCAACACCATTGTTGTCGTCTTGGATCAATACACTTCCAGCACCTATGTCACTAGCATCTACAGCTAACTTAAAGTTTTTATTAAAATCTGGTGCCAAGAGAACTAATGCACTCTTAAGTATGGCTTTAAGGCTGTCAAATGCCATTTGACACTTGTCATTCCAAATGAATTTGTTTCTTTTCTTTAGCAAATTTGTCAATGGTTCTGCAATAACCGAAAAATTATTACAAAATTTACGATAATACCCTGCCATACCAAGAAATCGCATCAGTTATCTTTTACAAGTAGGCACACGAAATTCAGAGATAGCTTTGACCTTAGCTTCTATTGGTTTAACTTTACCCTGTCCCACTACATGTCCTAAAAATGTTAAAATTGCATGACAAAATTCACTTTTTGCAAGATTAACTGTCAATTTAGCATCACTAAGTCGGACGAAGAATGCTCTTATAGTTTTGAGATGTTCCTCCCATTCATCAGAGTAGATGACTGCGTCATCAATGTATGCGTCACATCCGTGTAGCCGAGATATTCCCATGTTTATAAGTCTCTGAAAAGTTGCTGGTGAGTTTTTCATACCAAAGGGCATGACTTTATATTGATATAAGCCGTCTGGTGTTACAAAGGCTGATATTTCTTTAGCTCTATCAGTAAGTGGAACTTGCCAGAATCCTTTTAGAAGATCAAACTTTGTTACATACTTTGTTTTTCCAATTTTGTCAATACAGTCATCAATTCTTGGTATAGGAAATAAATCAGTTTTTGTTACAGAGTTCACTTTACGATACACATTCTATATGTTCCATTTGATTTTGGTACAAGAATACATGGAGAGCTGTAACTGCTTTGACTTGGTTCAATAAAGTCATTATCCAATAAATACTGAACTTCTTGTCTTTTGTTTTACAGGATTTGTTCTATATGGATGTTGTTTTATTGGTTCAGAGTTTTCAAGAATGACATCATGATGTATTTTATCAGTCCGTGTGGGAATATCAGGAAATAATTGTTCATATTCATAAATAAGCTTTTTCAGTTCATCTCGTTTCGACGGTTCTAAGTGAGCAAGTTTTTCATCCAGATTTTTCAGAATAACAGAGTTTTCAAGCTTCGCTGAACCAGGATCAGACTTTTCAAAATTTTCATAACTATTAGATTCAGCTGAACATTGATTTTGTGGAACAGAGTTTACAAAAGATATAGGTTTACTAATTTTGCTATCTCTGTCAAAATATTCTTTTAACATATTTATGTGACACATTTGTTTTTGCTTTCGCCTCCCAAGAGTATTAATAATATAATTTAAGTCACTGACTTTCTTTTCAATAGTATAGGGACCAAAGTATCTTGCCTGTAATGGTTTTCAAGGTATAGGTAAAAGAGCAAGTACTCTATCACCAGGGTTAAAACTTCTTTCCCGAGCATTCTCATCATTACTTGATTTAATTTTACTTTGTGTTGATTTTAAATTAACCCTAGCTAACTCACATGCATTAGTCAATCTATTTCGAAAATCTGATACATACCGAAGCAAATTTAAAGATATGTCATCTTCAGACAGGAATTTCTCTTTTAGAAGTTTTAAGGGTCCTCGGACAGTGTGACCAAATACTAATTGAAAAGGGCTGAAGCCAAGAGATTCCTGAACAGATTCTCTTACAGCAAATAACAATAAATGGATGCCTTCGACCCAGTCTTTTTCAGTGTCAAAACAGTATGACCTTATCATATTTTTCAGAGTGGTGAAATCTTTCTAATGCACCTTGACTTTCAGGGTGATAGGCTGAAGACTTATATTGAGTAATTCCTAACTCGTGCATGACCTGCTGGAAAATACCAGACATAAAGTTTGACCCTTGATCAGACTGTACTGATTTAGGTAAACCAACAAAAGTGAAACATTTCACAAGAGCCTTGCCAAAAGTTTTGGCTTAAATATTTCTTAAAGGAATAGCTTCAGAGAAGCGCGTAGAAGCACACATAATAGTTAATAAGTACTGAGAACCTGATTTAATTTTTTGTAATGGACCTACACAGTCAATAATAACTCTACTTAAAGGTTCATCAAATGCAGGAATAGGCTGTAAATGAGCTTTAGGTATTGTCTGGTTAGGTATTTTCCAACCATCTGACAAATATGACAAGATTTACAGTACCTAGATACATCTGCTTTAAGGCCAGGCCAATAAAAATGACTGAGAATTTTATGGTAGGTTTTATTAACACCTAAATGACCTGCCATGGGTGTTTCATGAGCCAAGTTTGATATTTCCTGGCGATATGATTTAGGGACCACAATTTGGTGATTAACAGTCCACTCCTCTTCAGCAGGGACATCGGGCGGTCGCCATTTTCTCATTAAAATCCCATTATTTTCATAATAACAAAAGCCTTTTGAAAAGGACTGAAATCTCAGGATCATTTTGTTGTTCCTGGATAAGCTGTGACCTTGACAGCGTATCATGACCTTTGATCTTTAGATCTTTGGTGTAGAAAAAATCAGATATTGAAAAAATCTGTCTGAGTTTCAGGCAGAGTAGGAGTGAGAGAAAAATTTATTTCATTATCAAAAGACACTGACCTATAAAAGTATCAGCTAAGTCAATATCTGAACAATAATTGTCTTATTGAATGGCCTTCTTAGCCATAGCTCGAGTAACTGCACACGAAGGATAAAGGTCAGGAATTTTCCTGCTCAATGGGGTTAGGTATCTGATCCACACAAGGAGTGTCAGTTACAAGTGGATTAACCACTACCTTATCTCCAGCCTAAGTCATTACCTAGCAATAAATGGACACCTTTAAAGGGTAAGAAAGATATTATACTTATACCAACAGCCACCGGCCCAGTTACCAAATCTGAGGACAAATAAATATTATGGAGAGGGACATTAGAAAAACCACACTCTACACCCTGAATAAGGACACTAGATCCAGAAGAAGTCTTCTCAGAAAAAGGCAGTGTATCTGCTAAAATAAGAGATTGAGAAGCTCCTGTGTCTCTTAAAATTTTAATAGGAGTAGGTGGGCAAGTGTCACCGACAAGTGACACGGAACCTTCCGAAAGGAATAGTTCATAAATCTCCATTATAGAATCAGACTTGGGTACTTTGACCTTCAAAATTGCCTTGTTATCAATACAAGACTGAGGTTCAGACCTTGAAGTGGTAAGACCTGTGGGTTTGGCCTCATCACGTTGCTGTTGCCTCCTTTTTAAGGTAGAACAATCAGAAATAAGATGTCCAGTTTTCTTGCAATAATTTGCATGTAGGACGAGATAAGGGACTAATGACCTTTATGTTCATCAGCTTGACTTTGGTTTGGGAGTATTTGACTGACTAGATAAGGGCCAGATAAATTACTAGAACTTAAACTTCGAATCAAATGTGAAGGTGTGGAACTTTCCCTTTACTTCAAAAATGAGACTTTGTGGGGCTTAAAGAATCAATCAATCAGCTGAACGGGCAGCTTCTTCTTAAAGTTTCTACCCTGCTTTTCATCTAAAAAAGATTTAACATCAGAGTGAATACAACGTTTAAACTCTTCAACTAACATGAGCTGTCTGAGCTTTTCATGATTTTTATTTATTTTCTTAGATAGACACCACCGATCAAAAAGTTGTTCTTTTTCTCTTGCAAATTCGACATGGGTTTGACCAATTTCTTTCTTAGAATTTCTGAATTTTTGCCTGTAGGCCTCTGGTACTAACTCATGACCTTTCAGAATTAATTATTTTACATTATCATAATTAGAGCTTTGTTCAACAGTTAGTTGTGTATAGATTTCACGAGCTTTACCAATTAAGACGCTCTGTAAAAGTAAATGTCCATTGCTCTCTTGGCCATTTTAAATTTTCAGCAACCTTTTTCAAAATGAAGAAAATACTTATCAACTTCTTTTTCTTGGAAAGGTGGAACAAGCCTAATATTTTTAGTGACATCAAATTTTGAATTTATTCTATATTCAAACTGATTTGCTCTCTCTTTGATTTCTAATGCTCTCATTCTTAACTGAAATTCTCTCTCTTATCTTTCTTTTTCTAATTTTCTCTCTTCTCTTTCTTTTTCTAATTTTCTCTCTTCCCTTTCTTTTTCAAAATGCCTTTCCCTTTCTTGTTCTTCCCTTTCTTTTTCTAACTGCCTTTTTTCTCTTTCTTTTTCTAACTGCCTTTCTTCCTTTTCTTTTTCTAACTGCATTTTCTCAAGTTTAAATTTAAATTGAAGTTCAAGCACTCTTATCTTTATTTCAGAAATTTCAGAGTGTTTTTCAACAATGTGAGAAAGTGCATCTTCTCCAAAACTATCTTCATCCACAAAATTATGAATCAGAAGATTTTTAATTTCTTGTTCACGCATTGAAGATTTAATTTCTGATAAATTATACTTTTTTGCAAGATCAAGCGAATCAGTTTTCTTAGCCAAATCTAATACCTCCTTGGAAGGTTCAGCTACAAACTTTTCTAAAGCAAAAGACATGACTGCTTGCTGCTGGTTTTAAACTTAAATGTGGTGTGTTTTTTTTTTAAATCAGAATTGAAAAGCACACTTAATAGAACAACTATGATATCAACTCAGATGAGTAAATACGGTAATAATAAAATGTAAAATAAACGGTAATAATTTCCAATAATGTAGCAAAAAATAAATATTCAATCCCGGACGAGTCCCCATTTTCTGTTACGAGCCAGGCGTAACAAGAAAGAAAAGCCAACAACAAACTTTGTAACAATAACAAATTATTACAGAAAAAATTATTTTAAAGGGAAAAATTAAATAACAAAAATTATGTTTACAAATACCTGAAGTCCAAATAAAAAATTTAAATTTCAAATGTCTAGTCTGATCCTGGAATGATCCCTTTTTGAAATAGCACAGTTAAATCCAAGTTAAAAAATCCAAGAACACTTTTAAAATAAATTCCCAAACAATTAAAATCCACAAGAAATAATTTTTAACTATTTTAAAATAATCCAACTCCAATAAATCACTTAATATACAAGGGTTGAATATACAACCGAATATTACTGATGACTTAAAGGTAACTGATGCCCCTTAAAAGATAAAAGTAATGGAAAAATGTCACTTTATTATATATTAAATAAGAAAATTTCAGAAAAGTTATTATGTTCTGCAAGTAATCATATTTTTGGGAACTTCAACAATAAAGAAAATTCCCGGGAAATTCTTTCTAAAAAATTTAAAGCATGAATCATAATCTAGAAATTTTTTACAACAGTTTGGGAAAATTCTAGTAAAATACAAAGGGAGTTTATGTGCCCAAAAAAAAACAATTAAAAATAAATTTGGGAATACCAAAATTTTTCAGATATAAAAATTTTATAAATTTTTTATGTTGCCCTTTAAAAAAGTTTTTAGAAAAATCTTAAAACTTAATTGTTTAACCCCAAAAAATTAAAATAAACCCAAAATTTTTGTTTTACTATGGGTTTTTAATTATATGTTCCCAAAAAAACATATCACGTTTTTAAGAAAATTCATTTTTTAAACCCTTTAAAACCCCGAAACATGCCCCATGTGTTTCAATTTTTTAGAGGAAAAAAGGCAAAAAATAGGGATTCGAAATTTTTGTTGGTTCCCTGGTTAAGTATCAGTTACCGTCAATTTAACATAAGATTGAGATTATTATAATTTGCAAAGAACGGGCATGTTTTCGAGAACAGTCTTTATATAAATGTTTTTTGTTTTTTTTATTATTATTATTATTTGTTTGTAATTATAATATACATTGCATAATATTTTTTTTATTCACAAGAGATACACAGTCAAATATAACAATTTTGACAAATACATATATTGTATTACTTCATTATGAGAATACTTTCTTTGACAAGTAATGAGCTTCATTTCAGGCATGCATATTTGAAATTACGTTTCTTGATTGTGCGTGATAAATCCAATCGAAATACACAATTAGCAGTGCATGAAATAATTTTGCTATAAAAGAAAAATCATATGTTTTTTATCCTATGTTTTTTTTAAACCAATATAACCATCTTTAATTATTGATTCATTTTTATCAGTTTTATTAACATACAAATCTATATTGCTATTGACAAATAGTGAACCAAATGATGTTTGCGTTTTATAATCAAAACTGGCAACACACTTGAGAAAAAATATTAGAAACTTGTTCTTTACAATAGTGCTAAAGTAAGACGAAACAATAAAACAATCATTGACATTTCTTAGCGTTTCAAATAGGTCTAAAAGGTTTCAAACGAAAATAGTTTTTTTATTATGATACAATCAAAAGAAGGTTTAAAGAAACGTTTATTGTATATTAGAAATAATACAGTTATTTACTTTCTTTGGAAAAAAAATGATACACCTAGAATATTAAAATTATATTATTATAGAAGTTGTAACTTGTGTTAGCAAATATAATTTGAAGATAAACTGCACGAAATAAAAGGAAAAGATTTTTGTTTTACATCATTTATATCAACATGCACTTAATTTATAACCCTTTTATTCAGCTGTAGTCATCAGATAAGGAAAAAAATTGATAGTTAACACAGAAATCGAGAAAATTAACATATATTTATGAATGTGAACACATTTTTAATGAAATTATAGCAATCCCATGTATTTGCAAACATCAGTAAACAGGAATCAAATGGCTTACAGTTTATATACTTATATTTTCAACATATTAGCTGTGGTTAAAAAATATTTGTATATGACCCATATGGATCTTAGCCCGTCCTTATTCTGCGAAATGCTGTCGAACGTTAGCATACCCAGACAGGAATTTAAATTCAAGTTAAGAACTTTAAAGATGGCAAAGTACCTATTTTTCAGGTCTAAAAACTGAGTTTCTTAGTCAATAAGAAGGATCGAATCTCATAAAAGCCGAGTTTAAAAAAATGGCTGAGTTGAGTGTTAATAATGTTTTGGAGAGGTTCATATTGGGCCAACGTTTTATTAAAAAAAACAATACCATAATTTGTTTAACAGTTTAGGGTATTACCATTTACACGTCTTCTATGCAACGTTATGATTTTGCGCATAATGTGCATTACAAAATAATTTCCATGACAACCATTGTTTACATAAATCTTGGACTATGTGGATTATTAACTGCTTCAGATGTAAATTGATTTATATTTCAGTTGCTGCATCAGGAAACCAACGAAGAACTAAGTATGAAAATTCTTATAACAGGCGGTGCGGGTTATCTCGGCTCCACGATGATTCCTATGCTTTTGCAGAAAGGTCATGAGGTTACGCTTTATGATATTTTCTTTTGGGGCATAAGTCCAATTCTACCGATTGCAGACAACAACAATCTTAAAATCATCAAAGGAGATATCCGTGATAGAGAACATCTTGCCAATGTGATGACAGGAAAAGATGCCATTATTCATCTTGCAGCCATCGTCGGCTACCCGGCACGCGATAACGATCCAGAATGCGCAATAAACACAAATATTGAGGGAACAAAGAATATCAGTGAATTAAAAATAGCAAACCAAATATTAGTCTACGCCAGCACTGGATCTTGCTATGGTGCTGTTAAAGGATTGTGCAGTGAAGAAACCAGTATAAGTCCACTGACACTATATGGCAGCAGCAAGGCAGAAGGGGAAAAAATGGTTCTTGCTGTTGGTGGAATCGCGCTTAGACTTGCAACTGTTTTTGGTTTGTCCCCACGCCTGAGGTTGGATCTTCTTGTTAACGAACTGACATATAAAGTTGTGTCATGTAAAGAGTTTGACCTTTACGAAGGTAGTTTCCGTCGAACATTCTTACACGTTAAAGACGCTGCACAAGCATTTATATTTGCGATTGAGCATGCATCAGAAATGAAAGGACAGGCATACAACGTAGGTGATGAAAAAATGAATATGACAAAATATCAGTTGGCAATGCTTATTCAGAAAAACGTTAAAGGTAGCAAAATAACAGAATCAAGTTCGGGCGAAGATAAGGACAAGAGAGATTACGAAGTGTCCTATGCTAAAATAAAAATGCTTGGGTATAAATCTACATTATCTGTAGAGCAGGGAATCAGGGACATGTTGAAAGTCTTTCCGCATATACTTCGTACTGAAATTGGAAGTTGCAAAAATATGAAGATTCCAATTTGAGTTTTTTTTTTCTTCGTTTCCGATATAGATGAGTCAATATATATTTGACGATGGCATTGAGCCCCTTTTATGATATAACATTGATTTATTTCAAATGTCAGTGGTATTTTATTGTTCTTATTCGTAGTACATCTGATCAAGTCACTTTAAAAATGTCAAGCAACCCTATAGAAGTTACAAGTTAGTATATGTTAAATTGGGTTATTATCACTGTAATTTTAATAGCTTTGAATATGCATTTATTGTGTATTGCTTTTTCTTGTTACTATTGTTTTATTTTTGGAAAGACTAATAGGACTTTTGAAACTATCAAGTTCTTGACCAACAAGAGTTATGACTGTCATATAAATAATAATGATAATAAAAGATATAAAAACATAGCTGTTCAGTTTCCAGTAACATATTAGAAGTCAAAGTGATTTGAGGAGATATGATAATGGGGCAAGTAAACATGTAGTTCAGTTTGAAAAATCATTGTGTAATCTGACTGGTTAATTATCTCGTGCACACGACTTACTTATGTCGTTCCCACGACTTACAAGCTCGTGGCCAATACATAGTATCTCGTGGCCACGACATAGTATATTGTGGCCACGACTCAGTTATCTCGTTGCCACGACTTAGTAACTCGTGGCCATGACATAGTATCTCGTTCCCACGATTTAACAATCTCGTTGCCACGACTTAATAACTCTTGGCCACGACATAGTTACGCACATGATAAATAAATACACACACACACGTCACAGATGTCCCAGCGTATATTCTTCCTAATGTCTATAATTGCTTTTTTGACGGGGAGAGATAAAATCACACTTTCCACATTTCTGTATTAACCGGATGTTTGTTGTGTCTAAAGCACACATACAACTATCATTTGGAGATGCGTACACGTCAAAAACATACCTTATTGTCAATTGTGCATTATTCATGTGTAAAGTAAGTTTTAAGTGGCGTGTATACGACAGTTAGTCTGTCACGTTTCTTTATACTAATAATATTTGTGTAACTTTATACGAAGATGTTTGTCAATAATCTATATTATTTTATTTGCTGATACTTTTAATTCATAGTGTGTTGATAAAAGTTGATAAAAGTGGAACTTGTTGCTATATACATGTTGGTAATAAGATTAAAGCATTCGATTTGACAAGAAACGTAGTCAGAATAACAAAGTTGACATAGGCCTCAGTACGCCCTATTTTGGCCACCCTCAGATTTCCCACACGTAAAGTATAGGATATTTTCATTCACATAGATGATAAGTTGATAAGTCTTAATTTCGAAACAGGCAACTCGAAATTTCGAGTCAGTTTGTCAAAATTGCGAGTCAGTAACCCGAAATTTCGAGATAAGTTAAAGCACAAATCTGGCACTGATGATCTTTCGTACGTAAATGGCCAGATGAAAAGAAAATTATAAAACAGTGATTTTTTCAATAAAAGTAATATTTCTATGTTTTGGTTCTTACTATTGTTATCGTTTACACATACTTGGATTTATTTGAAAATCTCGCAATTTTGTTGCAGTTCTAAGACAATTGTATTTACATTTTACTTATTGTTTTACTATTTTCATTTCAATTGTTTAAATATTGTTACCCTTATTATGACAACACCGACATACAGTATACCGGACTTCATGTCATTACCACAGCTGCCAGCACCGAAATATCACGGATTTGTTAGTAATCCAATACACAACGGGGATTACACTAATCAGCAATGTAATACTGATAAGAAATAATAACCAGTAAATGTAGGGTAAATTATTTTAACTGTTGGTCAAATTAAACATAAATAATCCAGGATGACGCAATGTTTTCAGTTTTATTCATTTGTAAAAAGTTCAGAAAAATGGCAGATTTCTAGATTATATTGTGATAAACTGTATTTTTTTGTCAAATATCATATTTCAGTTTGTATACACAAGTTACTTACACATTGAGTTTAATTATATTTGCACGAAAACATGATCTGAATTATTCAGCTTTGTGAAATAAACAGTTTTATTTACTATTTGCTTAATAATGTTGATACGTTTTTACATTTCTTATGAATTGTGTAAGCAATTTATAAACTAAAACTCTATGAAATAAAATAATGTTGATACCATTGCGTAGATATTTTAATCTTCTTTCAAAAAATATACAGGTTTAAATATCAAATGATAATTTAATAATAATAAGGTAGAACGAGCGGTTTAAGTCACCTAACCCCACTTAACCTTAACCAAACTTTTGTTACATAAATTAATTCGGCACTGCAGGTAGTTAGCAATGGTAATTTACTCGGCATGATAAGGGCTAAAATGGCTCGATCTTGCCAAAAGAATATCTTTATACATAAAGTTTCAAAGTTTCGAAGTTTTATTTCAGAAATATCCTTTAGGCCAAAAGCCTATGAGTACAATATTTTATACAGTGTACATGTTGAAAAAAAAACATGATAACATCTTGTAGCCGTCTAAGCCTCATAGCTAAACGTATAGTTATAAACATGATCAACATGCAATCTATTTTGTTAATACTGATTATGACATACTTTATACATTCGCATTGCTTCATCTTTCAAAGTGTGCTGTTGAGTGCACTAGAATTGTGTGTCCTAATAAGTATATTCATAGGCTTCGCAAAGACCAAACAAAGTTATCTGAAATATCACAATGTCATATATCATTTACATTTTATATTGTGCCTGATGTTTACTTGAATGCGAATGAGAAAAATTTATCACAGACAAATTCAACTTTTTTTTTCCAGAAAATAGTGCTACATTACAAGTAGTACATAAGGAAATGGATATTATGTTCAACACTTAACAGAATTTAGAGACATTTCCAGATAACATACATGAAATGACAATGTTACTTTGCAATTTAATGTAATATTTGCAAAACTTGACATACGCCCATTCTCAATAAAATAAAGAATTTGAGGTTGAAAAATATTAAAAATTTGATGTTGTCATTGTGTCATTTTTTATCGCTGAAGTAAAAGTTTAGGGTATTTTGCAAGTTTGCCAGAAATATTTTGAACAAGAAACTATGATATAACAGGATGGCATTTATTTCGGTAATGACACTGTATTTCTTCGGTAACGTAGATTTCAGATCTAATAATGTAACATATTGGCTGCATATTAATAACAAATGTCTGTAAAATATATCAAAATCTGTAAATTCTCTATCTAGAGGGACTTTCTAACCCAGGAAAATTCAAAGAAGTTGGGTACCTTGCTAATTTTCAGTCAATTTTTTCAAAGTTAAATATTCGTAGAAAGCAAAAATAGTCAATTTTGAAAATGATTATTTTATGTCTTCATTCAAAGGATATATATCATATATAATATATGTAATATTTGCAAACACTTGACATATCATGGCAAAGATCAGTCTTTCGGACCTAACACACAAGCATGAAATCAGTAGGAAACTTGTTTGTCTTACAGGCAAGAGAAAAGCATAATTTGCCCGCCCGCAACAGCTGTTTAATTTTTAACATTGCCTTGACAACTCGTGTGAATATCGCATCTTGTGCTACCGCATATAACCTGCCTCAATTCAACAAATTAGATATTACTTATTGAAATAACTAGTTGATATGACAAATATTCATATTGATATTGCTCTAGAGAACATATTTGATTAACAATCATTTTGTATGTCCATTTCTTAAATATATACTTGTATAGAGTAAGACGGACAAATATATATTATCAGGTTAATGCATTAACGTTTATATAATGCCTGCGGGCAAGTTTCATTTATTTTTATAGTAATATCAAATTGTCATAGCAAATATACACATAAAACATATCTGGTTATATTTCCTTATTAAATATTATACACACTACTATTGTGTAAACATTCAACATTTGTTTTATTTATCATTGTAGGTTTATAATTCTAAATTATCATATATCAATCTGTTAATGTCTATATACATGCAACGTTATCAAAGGCTCTACTTTTCTTAGCATTGAATATTAGCTTCAACAGTATTACTATATAAATAAGCACACAGAAACATAAATGCCTTGTGTACATACACACTTAAATTTGTCACTGAAACTTCATTATCAGATAAAATTAATTGAATAAATTTATACATATTTGGTGTATATCTATAAAACCTAGGAATATAAATGGTTCTTTATATGTTTTCTCTGCTCGAAAGGAATCGCTTTGTCCGTCTGTCGCGTTTAATACTTAGTCTATGAGATTGCATAGTCAATCTTGATAAGCTAAATCGAAACTTTTGTATAAAAAAAAAACAAACAATGATATCACTACATGTAGCATTATTATTTAACTTTTATAAATGGTTCATTGAATTTTTTTAATTAAAATGACCCTAAATCTAAACATTTACCCAAGGTTTAATTAAATATAAATGTAAATGAAAATTTCAAATAACTTATTTAAATTATCATATGTTTGCATAATATTTATGGATGGGATTCACACATGGACAAAATAGCACTTCCAAAATGACAATACTGACAATTAATTCAAATGTGACTTTTGATTGACCTTGAACATCAAGGTAATATATGAAATTTGGATTTTTTTGTTACAAAAAATAATTATGTTTTGTTAGAGTTACATACATGTATTTGCGTAATTATTGATAATTTATACCTTATTGAAATAGTCAGAATGTCTTCAAAGGACTTGCATTTGAAAGCTCAAAATATTGGATGTTGACCAAAAAAAGGGCAATTATTTATATTCTTGCATAATATAATGTTTTGTGTTAATAAATGCACAATATTAAGGTTTTTGATATTAAACCTCATGGTGTGCATCTAGCTAAATTATATGCAATGACTTGAACTTTTTCATCAATATAATTAATTTAGATATTCTTTGTACATTTGCAGAGAATGTAATGTAATGCAGTAATAATGAATTTTAAAGAGTGCTTATGAATGATATTACAGAAAGTAAAAATTAACTATTGCACTTAATAGGTGTATTAAATTAGGGAAACAAATTTTCTTTATTTTAAAAGGAACAAAAAAATCAGATGTTTTAAATATATACTATGCCAATTCTTGAGATAAGTATTTTAATTCCCAAAAATATTAAAATATATGACATTATTACTGAATATGTCTAGTATGAATAAAAGAATGAATACAGTTTGTCGGGGAAGCTGCATTCCCCATTACAGTACACATAATGTTGGTCTTTTTTTTAAACTTTTCTTAAAAAGACTGTTGTTTTTTATTAATGACACTATATATTTATTTTGTGTTTACCATTTTTTTACACAACATATCTTTTTTGTGTGAAGTCATACCGCCTCCGTGGTCGAAGACTTGTAATCCAGTAACCTCCCTGGCGTTGGTTCGATCCCCGGGAGATGCTTTGGTAGTTTAGCACGGAGAAAGGTAGTCTAGTACTGGTGTAACTCTCCAGGAACGATGGTTAGGAAACTACCCGCCTATAAGACTGAAATACTGTTGGGAAAGGCGTAAAATGATACAAACAAACAAACAATTGTGGGAAGTCAAACATGTTTTGTTTTATATTTTCATAGAGACTGTGTAGCAATAAAGAACATTTTCTAATATAAAATTTGAACGTTAGTATATCTTTTAAGTTTAAACTTTTAAAGTTCTGCAAAATTTTGATCATAGATAAAGTGAGATAAATATTCTGGGAATTGATACAATCATCAAAATGTGTTATAAATCAGTCAGAATTAGGTTCAAATATCAATAACTTCTCTATATTATCTTAGAATGGTTTTGCACTTCAGTAGATATAATGGTAAAAAAATGTAAGAGGCATATGATTAAAGTTTTCATGAAACCTTTGATTCAATATCAAGTTAATATACAATAAACTGAGAAGTCATCACCCATGTCCTTCTTTCTCTCTCTCTCTCCCCTCCAAAAAAATGATGCTAGAGGATATTGTAAATAATAAAAGCAAGTATATTTACATGAATTAAACATCTCGTAAACCCAGGCGCAGTCAGGGGTAATATGCCAGTTCAAGGGTTGGCTATATCCTCTATCACACCGACATCAATGTGTTATTTATTTTATTATACCGAAAGACTAACAACTATGACATATATTTATATATAATATAATAATAATAATCTATTATTTTCACATATTGCATTGGCATATTCTTCAGATACTGAGCAGTTTTTTTTAAATTATCAAAGGGCTGTGAGCTCTGTAGTATTTTCTTATCTTTGCAATCTAAATTGCACTGTATATTAGTATGTATTTTCCTGTATAAGTTAATTTTGAAATACTATAATTCATTTTGCAGGGCACCGAGATGCAGCTATAACAGTTTTGAGTTTGATACATACGGAATTTAGCATAACAAGAGTTTCTATTTGCATCAGGAATTCATTTATGTTCATTTTTTTATGACAGCCACACTGTATCCTTGCATATCCTGGCTAATACCTTACAAATCGCTGAAAAAAATTGAGTTGTCAATATTTGATTCGAAAATCAAAATTGTAAAACAAATAAGTTAAATAAAAAAAACAACAAAAAATACAGGTTCTTAATTTGTTATTCGTTCTAAAATTACTTCAGTAAATATGAAAATAAGGTAATGAAGATAATGATTGCAACATCTTTGTTATACTATCTTAAAGGCAACTATTAAATATCTTTAACATATCCATCTATTAGACCGATCATATAATGTTGTTTAGCTCTTTCGGAAGGAACACATTTAATCTCATTTCATTTCAGGATTTATTGTGATACTGGTATATGTAACTGAATTATTAACAAGAGTTATACGAAATGTGGATGGTTGTGACAAGATCGGTTATAGCGTCACAGATCATATCGTGTTTAAATTACTGTTTATTTCCCGTAACTGTCTTTTAATGAATACCTGTAACATTTTTAATATTTGCAGGCAGTTAGTAGAACTGACACATAGCTGGGCCAATTATAAATTATACATGCAAACAGCAGTTACAATCGATGTAGATCTGAATCTATTGTCCTCGTCCATTAAAGTATGTGAGAAAAACCCCCAGTAACAAATTTACATGCAGAAGAGA